>NW_019154093.1:58356411-58542881 GCF_002288905.1 Enhydra lutris kenyoni
CAATTTATATACAATATCCATACTCACATTTCATGTTGAATTATAACTTGAGAATTTTCTCATTTTATAATGTTATATATTATGTTATTAATATATAAATATACACTAATATTTATATTATATTTATATTCATATATAATATATAAATAAATATATAATGTATAAGTACATAAATATATATTATAAATATATTATAAATATAATATATTAATATATTATATAATTGTTATATAAATATAAATATTATATAATATCATATAAATATTATATTCATATAATTTATGTATTTATATAATTTATATATGTAAATATAAATACATTCATATGTAATATATTTAATATAAATATAAAATATAAATATAACCTAAATATATTATAACTATTTTAAAATTAAATATATATTTAATTTACATGTATTTTGCAAGTTTATTTACATTTATTTACATATTCTATTTATTTGCATATATTATAGTTATATAGAAATATAAATTATTATAATATGATTTGTATGTTTATATATAAATATATAAATAAATATATCTTTATATTTAATATATTTATAATATACATTTTTCTATATTATTCAACTATATGCATAGAAAATAACCAAAAGTTTATCTTTTATTGATGGAATTATGCATGGTTTTGTTCTTTATACTTTATTTAAGAAAATACACAATAAATCATTGTTTAAAAATAATCTCCTTGTAAAATAAATATAGTGTCATTTAATGGTAAAGTTTAGGCTGTATATATTTTCTGAATTTTCAGTTCCAATTTCACATAAAATGTTATGTATCTAACAAACAATTTGAAATATATTTAAAATAACACCATTTAAAACTCTTTCATCACACAATTCAGAAATTCTGGTATCCTTTTAAAGCAAATTTCTTCATAGTGATGAATTTCATATTTAATTTATAACCTTCATTATAAATTTTGCTGCACTCATCCAATTAAAAATTTTATTGAGCCCTTTCTTAAATAGCCTTTTAAATTTTTTATTGTATAGATTGATTGCCTGTTTCTCAACAGAATACCGTGTTTCTCAACCATTTTTTCATCATCACCTCCTTAAGGAGCTTTTTTAGACATTTTTTTCCCTAATTTACCCCCCCATGAAATTTTAATATCTGTTTATGTACTATGTGTATATTCATGATTTATACATTAAAAAATAATTTTTTTTTCCCTCTCACAAGAATCGATTTTCACCCCATTGGTGGTGATATAGCTTCCTTTGAGACTATATGGCTTAAAGGAACATTACGGAAAAATGTTACTTTAACTTTTACAATGAGTCTCAAATCCACGTGTTTTGTTTTCATAGCTGCCTGCCTCTCAAACATCACATGGTGACCATTCCAACACTACTACTGTGGGGAGAGAAAGACGCATTTATGGAGGTTGAGATGGCTGAAGTCACAAAGATTTATGTTAAAAATTATTTCAGGCTAACTATATTGTCAGAAGTCAGTCATTGGCTTCAGCAAGAACAACCTGACATAGTAAACAAACTGATATGGACATTTCTGAAAGAAGAAACAAGAAAAAAAGATTGATTTTCTATATCTTCTATGAGGGGTCTATAATGAAATCGCTAAATAATTTTTAATAATTGTTCATCAACCTCTTTAAGCTTCATTAGGAAAAAATGTTTTAATATGCTTTATCATAAACATCCCAACAAATGATATTGAAAAAAATCTGAGAATGTGTGGACTTATAACATGATGTTGATTTTCTTCTGTTGAATTTTGCACGGTAAAGCATCTGCCTTAAAATGTGTACATTGGTACAAAAAGGAAGTTGGGGCAAGTGGCTCAGTTTTTATTTCTTGCATTCTTTACCCTGTTAACATCTGGTGCCTTTTATAAATGTATATTAAAGATTAGCTGTGCCATGTTTAAAAAGGCAAACCTGCAATGGTATAAATTTTCATTTTATTGTTCAAAACTTCTTTTTACTATTTTTCAACCATTAAAAGATTCTATTGTAAAATCTCTTGGATTTATAATATGCTTATGAGTTTGAAGGCAAAGATGATTAGAAGAATATGCATTCTTAAAACAAGTCATAAATTCTATTTATACTGGAAAGATTAACAAGAGATAATGTAGAGATTCTCATGTATACATATGTGTGTGTGTATTTAATACTGCAAAGTTGGAAAGCACATCCATCAAATTACTTATCTTAATTTTCCAGCTAAACTGGCAAGAAATTTAGATGAAAGATCAAAATATCCTTTTGTCCCTATAATGCAACCAGAATTGAATTCTGTACTTCCTATGTGCAATAGAATCTAAGCTCCACAAAGCATAAATTTTTTACTATTTTATTACTTGACACATATCCAACATCTGGAATAAGGGCCTAGCTCCATTGTAGTCACTCACTTATCTGTTTAATGAATAATTAAATATCTGACACACTGCTAGGCAAATATAAAGGAAAGATGACATGGTAATATGGAACTTTCCTTAGGAAGTATACACAGGAAAAAAAAAAAAAAGTATACACAGGGGCACCTGGGTGGCTCAGTCAGTTAAGCATCTGTCTTCTGCTCAGGTCATGATCCCAGAGTCCTGGCATTGAGCCTTGCCTTGCACTGGGCCCCCTGCTTCTCACCCTCCTCCCCACTCATGCTCTCTCTCTCTCGCTATCTCTGTCTCTCTCTCTCTCAAACAAATAAATAAAATATATATTTTTTAAAGATTTTATTTATTTATTTCTCGGAGTGAGCACAGGCAGATAGAGTGGCAGGCAGAGGCAGAGGGAGAAGCCGGCTCCCTGCTGAGCAAGGAGCCCGATGCGGGACTTGATCCCAGGACAGGACGATGGGATCATGACCTGAGCCGAAGGCAGCTGCTTAAACAAAAGAGCCACCTAGGCGTCCCAAATAAATAAAATCTTTAAAAAAAGAAGTATACAGAGAATGTAGTTAAGTTAAACAAGGATTCAAGAGTAGTAACGAACATTACAAATAGGAGTGGGAAGACTTACAGAATAGAGAATGATACAAGCTCAAGGTAATACTACTCATTCACTTGGGTTGGTCTCATCTGGCATGGGAGACGACCAGTAACATTGCCACATCATGTCTCCTTAGAGGCTACAGCTATGTTCCCAACTAAGTCTAAGTTGGTGAAAAAATGTCTCCCTCACTAAGTGTAGTTCTGATAGTGACAGAAGAAAGTGGAATGTGCTTAAGAATTCTCATTATTGGGCGCCTGGGTGGCTCAGTGGGTTAAGCCTCTGATTTCGGCTCAGGTCATGATCTCAGGGTCCTGGGATCGAGTCCCGCATCGGGCTCTCTGCTCAGCAGGGAGCCTGCTTCCCTCTCTCTCTCTGCCTGCCTCTCTGTCTACTTGTGATCTCTCTCTGTCAAATAAATAAATAAAATCTTAAAAAAAAATTCTCATTATTGTATCTTAAGCAACTTTTATTTATTAATAAAAACCCAACTTTCTATATACATTTTTGCTTGTGCTTCATAATAACATTACAAGATAGAGGGTATTACCAGTTTACAGATGTGAAAATAAGGCTGGCCAATGCCATGGTATAATTGTTAGAAGAAGAATCTGACCTAAATTCATTTGGTTATAAAGCTTCTAATCTTTCCAGTAAGATAACAGGCTCTGTATTTACACTGTTTTGTTTTACTGGTAACCTGATGTGCTCTAATAAATAGAAACATCTCTCAGAAACCTATAATTTGACTTTTAATTCTGGGGAAAGGAATTTAAATCAGTAATTAGCAAATTAGCATTGTCAGAGTTGCAAATGTTACAAGGTATAGAAGAGAGCCTGGTTCACAACGACTTTGATTATGCTTCCCTCTTGATCATTTCTGAAGGGCAGCAAGAAAGGAAAGAATAGGACTTTGGCTGTTTATGTTAACCCAGTAAAATAATCCTGACTTGCTTTACTGAAAACCTATTACTGACTAAGGTGATTTTAAGGTTTGTTGTTGTTACTTATATCAGTTTGGAATGCTGACTGGTTCATGTGGGCTCATGTTAATAATATGAATCAAATGTGCTGTGGCTAATTCCAGCCCATGATAATGGATGTATTCTAATTTGCTATGTATGTAGAAGAGGGCTTGTAACAGATATAAAGGCTCATGGGTGCCATCAGTTAAACCTCTAGCATAAAGAGATATCATGGTCTCTGTAGAGATCAATTTGTAGGGAGACTAAAAGAATTTGACTCACCAACTCCCAAAACATCTCACAGTAAGTAAACTTTACTGGTAATGGCATTTAAATTAAAAAGTTATAATTAAATATTCATCTATTTAAATTACTATATCCCTAGTAGGCATATAATATATCCTTAATATAAATGTAAGAAACCATGTGAAAATAATTAAGCCTATATATCAAAAGGAAAACATTTAGAAAAAGCAAAAAAGATTGTACTGTTGATATGATTCTAATTCTATTACACCATTTATCATTTTTAATTTTTCTAATTTTAAGAAATCATCAAGGGTAATACACCCTCATTTCTGATTAACCCACACTGTATCTGAGAGTCCTAAATATGTGTGACTAGAAAGGGTACTTGAATATGGGGAAGGGGTTTGCTTTGGGGGCTGCCCTCAGACCCAGTCTACTGGCATCCTGAGACCCCTGAGAATTTGGCCTCATGCCTCGGCCATCCTTTCACTTGGAGATGGAGGTGTGAGAGTCTGCCTTCCACCACGGGATGATCAGGTCGCACAGCCCTCAGTGGCCAACCTGTCCGTGCAGCCGAGGTGTATCAGCCCATGGTGCTGGCTACATCATCTTCGCTGCAACTGTGCTGGTGCCAGTCTAGGAGTCCTGCATCGCCTTCTTCGTCATCGTCTTCCGGCCGATGTCCTCACTTTCCACCGAGTTGACCAGTCAACCCCGCGAAGAGTTGGGGGGAAAAAACTGGTGCAACCACCCCCCAAATTCTTGTTTCAGGCAACATTCTGTTTAGCAGCATCCCTGGTTAAAGTGAAAGGGGAAAAGGGACCTTGGATGAGGTCCTCATCTGTGTTACAGCCCCACACTCCACTTCCTTTAACTAAATCGCCTCTGAGGTGATGCAGTTTGGGGGAGAAATGGATAGGAGGTGCCGTGGAGGGGAGGGAGCTGTGGTCACAGAGAGAATGGAACACACAGGGGAACACACAAGAGAACACTTCCCCAAAGCCATTGGCTGGGAAATGAGAGAGGCTGATTTTCGTGAGTTTTTGCAACAAGTGGGGCTCAAAGAATGGAGTTTTAGAGGTTGGCAGGCTTGGCTGTGATAGTCTTAAAAGCACTGCCCTACTCCTGGAGATAAGGCAGGCAAGCAACCCCAGGGCAGACAATATGATCTGAGGATCACTTAAGGAGCATGGCCGGAGGAGTGGGGGGCAGGGGGACAGGACTATTTGCTCTTCTTGGAGCTTATCTGTGAAAGGTGGCATTCACAGAGTCATCTCTCTGGGGACAAAAGAGTCAGCAGGTGCCATTTCCCTCCTCTGCCCCTCAGCATGGGCACAGAGACACCTGCTGAGAGCAACTAACCAGACACTGGCTGTTTAGCCTGCTTTGCTCCAAATCCTACTCTCCCATGTTCTGGCATGATTGCCTTTCTTGGTCAAAGTTGTATCCATCCCAGTGCTGCAAAACCCTCCCCCAGGAGACCAGTTCAGGCCCCTGCCACAGCATGTCCCTAAAGTTTGGGGTTTTAAAAGTCAACAGGATTGGCTGGGATAAAGCCCCAAGGGCATTGCACTGCTTCAGGCAGGCAAGCAACCTAGAGACAGATTGCATGAAAATAGCAATCTGAAAAACACATGAGACACATGAGGAGAAATTATTCACTCTTCTGGGAGTGCTTCACCAAGAGTAGCAAGCACAGAGATCCCTCCCCAGGGATAAAGGAGCAGGCTGGTGTCATTTCCCTCCTTCAGTAAATTGCACAGCACCAACACTGGCTGCCTAACCTACTTACACCAAGGCCCATCCCTTGTGCTCTGCTGTTGCTGGTATTCTTGGGCAAGTGTGCTTAAGGACAGTGCAGCAGGCCCCTTCCCAGAAGACCAGCACAAACCCCCGCACACAAAATGTCTACTGACCATAGAATTCTGCAAGACTTCAATTCCACATCAGGTCTTATTTAACAAGTAGACCAGAGCATGCTTAGCTAAAACTCACCACACTCTGGCTGAAGTCCAAACACTGTCTACTGCAGGCAAGAAGAGCCTCTGCAGATGATTGACCTGAGGGATAAGTAGCTGAAATAAAGCAGCAGGGTGCTCCAGGCACACACCAGAGACCCTCGCTGAAGAACCAGGGCCTGGACACTATATGACCTTTTCTTCATAAAATCATTACTCTTCAGAGCAGGAAACACAACAGGCTTTTCTGACACAGAGAAGAAGACAGAGACCTACACAAAATGCCAAGATGGAGGAATCCATCCCAAAAAAAAGAAAAAGAAAAGGTCACAGCCAGAGATCTAATCAAAACAGATGTTAGTAATTTAAAGCAGTAATCATAAGAATCTCACTGGGTTTGAGAAAAACATGGACAACATCAGGGAGACTCTTACCACATAGATAAAAGAGTTAAAAAAAATCAGAAATGAAAATATATAGTAACTGAGATTCAAAACCATCTGAATGTAATGACTACAAGGATTGAAGAAGCAGAAGATTGAATAAGTGATATAGAGGATAGAATAATGAAAAGTAATGAAGTTTAACAAAGAAGAAAAGAGCTGAAGAGAGAAAGAAGAACTATGGATGATGAGAATAGACTGTGACTCCATCAAACATAGTAACATTTGTATCATTGGGGTCCTAGAAGAAGAGAAAAAATGGGGGCAGAAGATTTATTTGAGGAAATTATAGCTAAAAACTTCCCTAATCTGGGGAAGGAAACAGACATCCAAATCCAGGAAGCACAGAGAACACCCATCAAAATCAATGAAAGCAGGCCAATACCAAGACATATTACAGTTAAATTTTCAAAATATAGTGATAAAAAAATCCTAAAAGCAGCAAGACAAAAGAAGTACCCAAATTGCAAGGGAAAACCCATAAGGCTAACTTCAGATCTCTACACAGAAACTTGACAAGCAGCAAGTGTCATGATATATTCCACTTGCTGAATGGAAAAAATCTGCAGCCAAGAATGCTCTATCCAGCAAGGCTGTCATTCAGAATAGAAGGGGAGATAAAGAGTTTCCCAGACAAACAGAAACTAAAGGAGTTCATGACCATGAAGCCAACATTGTAAGAAATATTGAAAAGGACTCTGAGTGGGAGAGAAAGACCAAAAGTGACAAAGACTAGAAAGGAACACAGAAAATCTCCAGAAACAATGACAAAAACAAGTAATAAAATGGAACTAAATACATATCTATCAGTAATTACTCTGAATGTAAATGGACTAAATGCTCCAATCAAAAGAAAGAGTGTCAGAATGGATAAAAAAAACAAGATCCATCTATATGTTGCCTATAAGAGACTCATTTTAGACCTAAAGACACCTTCAGATTGGAAGTGAGGAGTCAGAGAAAAATTTATCATGCAAATTCATGTCAAAAGAAAGCTGGAATAGCAATACTTATATCAGGCAAGCTAGATTTTAAACCAAAAACTGTAACAAGAGACGAAGAGCACTATATCATAATAAAGGGGTGTATCCAACAAGAAGATCTAACAATGATAAATATTTATGCCCCCAACTTGGGAGTGCCCAAATATATAAAACGATTAATAACACACATAAAGGAACTCATTCATAATAATACAATAATAGTAGGGGACTTTAACACCTCATTTACACCAACGAACAGATCATTTAAGCAGAAAATCAACAAGGAAGCAAGATAGTGAATGACACAATGGACCAGATGGACTTAACAGATATATTTAGAACATTTCATTCTAAAGCAACAGCATACTTATTCCTTTCAAATACACATGTGACATTCTCCAGACTAGATCACTTACTGGGTCACAAATCGGGCTTCATCCAGTACAGAAAGATTGAGATCATACCATGTATATTTTCCAACACAACACTATGAAACTTGAAGTCAACCACAAGAAAAAATTTGGAAAGACGAAAAATATATGGAAGTCAAACAATATGCTACTAAAGAATGAATGGGTCAACCAGGAAATCAAAGAAGAAATTAAAAAAAAATGGAAACAAATGAAAATGAAGACACAATTGTCCAAAATCTCTGGGATGCAGCAGTAGCAGTCTTTTTTTTTTTTTTTTAAGATTTATTTATTTAGTTATTTATTTGACAGACATCACAAATAGGGAGAGAGGCAGGCAGAGAGAGAGAGAGGAAGAAGCAGGCTCCCTGCCGAGCAGAGAGCCCGATGTGGGGCTTGATCCCAGAACCCCGGGACCATGACCCAAGCTGAAGGCAGAGGTTTTAACCCACTGAGCCACCCAGGCACCCCAGCAGTAGCAGTCTTAAGAGGGATATTTATAGCAATACAGGCCTACCTCAAGAACCAAGAAAAATGTCAAATAAACAACATAATCACACCTAAGGAGCTATAAAAAGAACAACACACCAAGTCTTAAGTCAGCAGAAGAAGAGAAATAATAAAAATTAGAGCAGAAATAAATGGTATATTGGGGCACCTGGGTGGCTCAGTTGGTTAACCATCTGACTTTTGATTTTGGTTTAGGTCATGATCTCACGGTTATGAGATTGAGCTCCACATTGGGCTCTGCACTGGGTGTGGAGCCTGCTTAAGATTCTCTCTTCTCCCCTGCTCCTCCCTATTTCCTCTCTCTCTCTCTATCTTTATCTCAAAAAGAGAGAGAGAGAGAGAGAAAGAAAAAAGAAATGAATGGTGTAGATACTAAAAAACCCAGCAGAACAGATCAATGAAACAAGGAACTAGTTCTTTGAAAGAAATTAATAAAATTGATAAACCTCTAGCCAGACTTATCAAAAAGAAAAGAGGAAGGGCCCAAAATAAATAAAATCACAAATGCGAGAGAAGAAATAACAACTAACACTACTGAAATACAAACAATTATATGAGAATATTGTTTAAAACTATATGCCAACAAATTGGACAATCTGGAAGAAGTGGACAAGTTCCTAGAAACATATAAATTACCAAAATTGAAACAGGAAGAAATACAAAACTTGAACAGACTGATAACCAGCAAAGAAATTGAATCAGTAACCAAAAATCTCCCAACAAACAAAAGTCCTGGACTAGATGGCTTCACAGGGAGTTCTACCAAACATTTAAAGAAGAGTAAATAGGGGCACCTGGGTGGCTCAGTGGGTTAAGGCCTCCGCCTTCAGCTTGGGTCATGATCCCAGGGTCCTGGGATTGGGCCCTGAATCGGGCTCTCTGCTCGGCGGGGAGCCTGCTTCCTCCTCTCTCTCTCTCTTCCTCTCTGCCTACTTGTGATCTCTATCTGGCAAACAAATAAATAAAATCTTTTTTAAAAAAAAAAGAAGAAGAATTAATACAAGGGCTCCTGGTTAAGTTGGTTAAGCATCTGACTCTTGATTTGGGTTTAGATTGTGATCTCCACTTCATGAGATCGTGCCGTGTGTTGGGCTCCATGCTAGGCACTGAGTCTTTTTGAGATTTTCTTCTTCTCCCTCTGCCCCTCCCCACCTTGTGCACTCATGCTCTCTCTCTCTTTCTGTCTCAAATAAATAAATAAATCTTTAAAAAATGGGCAGAAGACATGAATAGACTTTTCTCCAAAGAATACATACAAATGGTAACAGATATATGAAAAGATGCTCAACATCATTCATCATCAGGGAAATACAAATCAAAACTACAATGAAATATCACCTCACGTCAGTCAGAATGGCTAAAATCAACAACACAGGAAACAACAGGTGTTGGCTAGCATACAGAGAAAAGGGAACACTCTTACACTGTTGGTGGGAATGCAAACTGGGGCAGTCAGTCCAGAAAACAGAATAGAGGTTCCTCAAAAGGTAAAAATAGAACTACCCTATGATCCAGCAAATGCAGTACTAGATATTTACTCAAAGGAAACAAAAATACCGATTTAAAGGGATATATGCAACCCAATGTTTAGAGCATCATGATCAACAATAGCCAAATTATGGAAACAGTCCAAGTGTCCATTGACTGATGAATGGATAAAGAATAGGTGGTATACAGTTAGAATGACTAAAACTAACAAGTCAGGAAACAGCAAGTGTTGGCAAGGATGTGAGGAAAGGGGAACCCTCTTATACTGTTGGTGGGAATGCAAGCTGTACATCCACTCTGGAACACAGTATGGAGGTTCCTCAAGAAGTTAAAGATAGAACTACCTTACGACCTAGCAATTGCACTACTGGGTATTTACCCCAAAGATACAAATGTAGTGATCTGAATGGGCACGTGCACCCAGCAATGTCTACAATAGCCAAACTATGGAAAAAGCCCAGATGTCCAATGACTGGTGAATGGATAAAGAAGATATGGTATATATATATATATATTCTATCTATCTATATATCATATATATGTGTGTATGTATAGATACATAAACACACATAACCAAATATTACTCAGTACTCAGGAAGTATAAATACTTACCATTTACATCAACATGGATGGAACTGGAGGGTATTATGCTGAGTGAAATAAGTCGATCAGAGAAAGACAATTACATGGTTTCACTTGTGGAATATAAGAAACATTGGAGAGGATCATAGGAGAAGGGAGGGAAAACTGAATGGGAAATAATCAGAAAGGGAAACAAACCATGAGAGACTCGTAACTATAGGAAACAAATAGGGTTTCTAGAGGGGAGGTGGATGAGGGCATGGGTTATTAGCTGATAGGCATTAAAGTGGGCATGTGATGTGAGAGCACTGGGTGTTATATGCAACTGATGAATTATTGCATAGTACTCGGCCATAAAAAAGGATGAAATGTTGCCATTTGCAATGATGTGGATGGAATTAGAAAGTATTACACTAAGCGAAATAAGTCAGAGAGGGACAAACACCATATGATTTCACTCATATGTGGACCTGAAGAAACAAAACAGATGAACATGGCATGGGGAAAGAGAGACAAACCATTAAACAGACTCTTAACTATAGACAATAAACTGAGGATTACTGGAGGGGAGAAGGGTGGAAGGATGGGTTAAATAGGTGATGGGTATTAAGGAAGGCACTTGTTGTGATGAGCACTATGTATTGCACGTAAGTGACGAATCACAGAATTCTACATCTGAAACTAATATTACACTGAACGTTAATTAACTGGAATTTAAATAAAAACTTAAAAAAGTAGATTAGAAAAAAGCGATCTATTGATAAACATTGTTCACCTTGTTCTAGTTAATATCTATATCTTGTTCAGTGCTAAAGTAAGGCCAGAGGAACATTTTAGACCATTGCCTCTTCTTCATTTTTGCAAAGAAAATATCTCATTAAGAGCTCCATTGGCAATAAATAAATACACGTAACAATACAGTACAAGAAAAATAAAAATAAACATCAGTAAAATATAATACTGGGAATACCACTGAAATGATTATAAGTGATATGGCTGCCACTTAAAATTTTTTTCTAGATATGTAAATGATTATTTAGAATGAGAAAAGAAATTACAAAAGACTACAATTTCTGGAAAGCTGATAATATTACAAACATAAGTTATAAATTCTGACAAATTCTACTTTGAGTCCCATTAAAGGGGAAATTTGTGTTTTTAATTGCATATTCTGCATTATTAAGAATACTCCTTTCACTCTGACTACATACCAATGAGAACTGAAGCTTCAAATCTTATACCTTCTAACTACCTATATACTTCTAGCACCTTTTGTTGTAAGACATCTTCACATGTGATGTGATGTGACCTTGGGCCCTATCCATTTATGTCACTCTGCAAGATGAATCAGCTAAGTATTCCTGGAAGCCATTCCTGCACCAGAATAGGAAGCAATAACTTATGTAGATGTGGAAATGATTGTGAACCAATAAATATGCCTTGTTAACTCAAACTACTGTATCCTCAGCTTATGTTCATTGTGGTCATATCCCAAAAATTGCCTATAGGCACTCAGTGCCACCATATATGAGGGGACATTTGATTAAGAAGAAAGTCTTGGGGCACCTGGGTGGCTCAGTGGGTTAAAGCCTCTGCCTTCGGCTCAGGTCATTATTCTAGGGTCCTGGGATTGAGCCCTGCATAGGGCTCTCTGCTCAGCAGGGAGCCTGCTTCCCTTCCTCTCTCTCTGCCTGCCTCTCTGCCTACTTGTGATCTCTCTCTCTCAAATAAATAAATAAAATGTTAAAAAAAAAAAAGAAAGTCTTGATCAAATGTGGTAAAATTTCCTACCTTTGCAAAATTTACCAAAACATACCCCTAAAAGTACAAAAAGGAAACACATTTCTAAGGATTCCACTGGAGCCTTCTTGTACAAGGGGGGGGGGAGGTCCCTAAAGCTTAGATTTCATTAGTTAGCTTCCTGGTATTCTGAGAAGAAAGGAAGAAGAGGTGAGGGGGAGGTGAGCAGAGGAGGAAAGCTTAAGGAAAGTGACAGAAAAAAAATTAAATATTGTTCTGAGATCATTTCCATGCATTTCTCACCTGAGAAAGGAGGTGGGTAAGTGACATTTTATAATCCTCACTGTATCAGTTCAGGGTGCTATTACAAAAATACTATGGACTGGGTGGCTTAAACAACCAACATTTATTTCTTATAGTTCTGGAAGCTGGGAAGTCTAAGATCAATGCACTAGCAAATTTGGTGTTTCATAAGAGCTTGCTTCCTAGTATGTAAGTAGCTGTCTTCTCACTATATCTTCTCATGGTGGAAGAGACAAGGAAATTCTCTGGGGTCTCTTTCATAAGGGAACTAACCCATTCATGGGGGTTCCATCCTCATGACCTGATCACCTCCCAAAGGCCCCACCTCCATATTCCATCACACTAGGTATTAGATTCCCACATATGAATTTTGGGAGGACAAAATAGTCATTCTATTGTATCTACCCAACTTGATGTTTCTTTTTTTTTTTAATTTTGTTTTTATTTATTTAACAGAGAGAGAGAGCACAAGCAGGGGGAGTGGCAGGCAGAAGGAGAGGGAGAAGCAGAGAGAGGGAGAAGCAGTTTCCCCACTGTGCAAGGAGCATGATGTGGGGCTCAATCCCAGGACCGTGGGATCATGACCTAAGCCAAAGGTAGATGCTTAACTGACTGAGTCACCTAGGTCCACCCTTCCCCCAACTTGATATTTCCATGATATTAATTTACAAAACCTTAAATTGAATATAATCTAATTGTTAGTTGTAATATTCATATTATGATGAAACTCTAATAACTTCCATAAGAATGTATAGGTAAGTAATTCTATTAATGTTGTTAGGAACCAAGAGTTTTTCAGTGCAAGAAAAAAAGAACAGAGTTTAAAAACAAAGAATCTAAAAATCTCATAATACTAAATTTGAATCAGATATAGTATAAATTCAGCAATTTTTTTTCTTATAAAAACATGTATTGCTTAGAAACAACCCAGGACCCATTATGCTTAGCAAAATAAGTCAATCGGAGAAAGACAACTATCATATCATCTCCCTGATATGAGGAAGTGGAGATGCAACGTGGGGGATTTAGGGGGTAGGAAAGGAATAAATGAAACAAGATGGGATTGTGAGGGAGACAAACCATAAAAGACTCTTAATCTCACAAGACAAACTGAGGGTTGCTGGGGGGAGGGGGACAGGGAGAGGGTGGTGGGGTTATGGACACTGGGGAAGGTATGTGCTATGGTGAGTGCTGTGAAGTGTAAACCTGGGTATTCACATACCTGTACCCCTGGGGCTAATACATTATATGTTAATTAAAAAAAAAAAAAGAAAGAAAGAACCCAGCCCAATATTAGTGAGCACAGTTAATACCCAGATTGTGAGCTCTATCTACCAGTACACACTAAAAGAACTGTAGCTATTTGGGAGAATAGCTGGGGTGGAAAATAAATAACGTATCTAGTATCTGGTTGTGCCAGAAAGCAAGGAAGCTACCACAGATTAAAGAACGTGTCAAAGGGACACAGGAGCCAATACAAAGGAACTCCCATTGGTCAGATAAGGCAATTTGAGCATCAAAAAGAATAAATGCAATTGTCTTTGCATAAATAAAAATCAGTGAGTTCATGAAGATAACAAAAATGATAAATTGAACACATTGGAATTAATGAGGTTATCAACTCCTTACTTGGAAAAATGATAATTTAAATAAGAGAATTAAGTCTTTATCCTGCCTTTGCAGTGTGAAATGTCTTTCTGGATATCCAATATTTCTAACTGATGAAGGATGGTTCTTCTTTAAGGAACATTTCCAGCAAATTTCCAGCAAATGAATGATGCAATTCTAAAATCATTTTGCAATCCCTAGTTGGTCCAAGCAAGAATTATCAAAGATAAAACTATTAGATGAAAACGTATGATACATTTTAGCAACATTGAAAGGAGGATAACCAAACATTATGTACCTCCTGATATGATACAAAATGAATTACCACTTGTGGTAAGCAGGATAATGCCTGTGCCCATCCTCCCAAAAGATGTCCATATCCTAATCCCAGAATTTGGGAATATGTTAGGTCACATGCCAAAGGGCAAAGGGGAATTAAGGTTGCAAATAGAATTAAGTTCGCTAATTAGCTGACCTTAAAACAGGGAGATTATCCTGGATTATCCAATTGTACAGAATGTAACCACAAGAGGCCTTAAAAGAGCAAAGAAGAGGCAGAAGAGGTCAGAATGATGCAATGTAAGAAGGACTCAACCTGCTGTCTTGGAAGATGGCAGAAAGGAATTCAAGAGCCAAGGAATATGGGTAGCCTCTAGAATCTGCATAAAACAAGGAAACGCTCCCTTAGAAACTCCATCATAAGGGAATGCAGTTCTGCCCAAACCTTGATCTTAGCCCAGTCAGATACATTTGGGGGTTCTTTTTTTTTTTTTTTAATTAAGATTTTTTATTTATTTGACAGAGAGAAGGAGAACTCACAAGTAGGCAGAGAGGCAGGCAGAGAGAGAGAGGAGGAAGCAGGCTCCCTGCTGAGCAGAGAGCCCGATGCAGGGCTCGATCCCAGGACCCTGAGATCATGACCTGAGCCGAAGGCAGCGGCTTAACCCACGGAGCCACCCAGGCGCCCCCCATTTGGGGGTTCTAATCTACAAAACTGAAGGGAAAAAATTTGTTGTTTTTGAGCCACTAAATTTGTGGTAATGTGTTAAAGCAACAATAGAAAACTAATATTCCACCTAATATTCCATCTATTAAATATTTTTGTGTTAAAGAATTGAACCTGAATCTAATCAAGCCTCTGAAACTAACATTTGCAGGAAATGTATGGTATAAATGAACATAGTAAGTGATACTACAAGGACACAAACAGTAAAATTTAAAATGTGGGATATTCTACAGCTCAGCTGACCAGGCTTCTGCTACATCAATGGCATGAAGATAAAAATGGGAGAGGGAACTGCTCTAGATTAGAAGAGACTCAGGAGACTTAAGAACCAAATGCAACCTCTGAATCATTTGAAAATGGATTCAAACAAACCAACTATAAAGGATATTTTTAGGACAGTTGCGAAAATTTTACAATGGGTTACATAGTAAATAGAATTATTGTTAATTTGTAAGGAATAATGTTAGAAGTTAGAAATCATCCAATTTTTTAAAGAGATGCATACTGAAGTATGTAGGAATAAAATTAAATAATGTCTGTGGTTTTACTTTCAAAATTTTTAGAAGGAAGGAAGGAAGGGAAGAAGGAAGGAAAGAAGAAAACATGAGAAAGGACCAAAAGAAGAGAAGGCTTGATAAGGCACATATGCCCATTTTGGTAATGGGTATATTGGGGTTCATTGTATCTCTCTCTTTACTTACTTGTATATTTGAAATGTTTCAAATGAAAACATTTTTTTAAAAGATTTTATTTATTTATTTGACAGAGAGAGAGAGAGAGAGAGAGATCACAAATAGGTAGAGGGGCAGGCAGAGAGACAGAGGGAAGCAGGCTCCCCTCTGAGCAGAGAGCCCGATGCGGGACTTGATCCCAGGACCCTGAGACCATGACCTGAGCCGAAGGCAGAGGGTTAACCCGCTGAGCCACCCAGGTGCCCCTCAAATGAAAACATTTTTAAAGAAGAAAAAAATAATGCATCCAAAAAGTCACGTTTCTTTCATGAAATGGTAGTTCTTAGAAGAGGGTTTTTTTTTCTGTTTTTGTTTGTTTTTTTTCCTTCCTAAATTGACTTTCACACATGAGAATCATAGTTAAGGCCAACCCAACCAAAAATTATAGATTTAGCTGTCTACCTTCAAAGTTCCCATTGTTAGTTCCTTAGGGTTCTCTTATTTTCCTAAGTGTCTTTCAGGAAAAAAATCTGATCACTTTACTCACATTAAGGTATAACTGACTCCACAGCCTGAATTAATTAAAACAAAAATAGTGCTTTAGGTAAAAATTCTCTAATGGTTAAATGTGAAGTATCATTGACCAGATTTTTGTTTTTTATTTATTTTTTATTTATTTTTAAATATTTTGATTTTTAAAAGGGCACTTATTCTTTAATTACTTCACATAGTCAATTGCGTAAGGTGTTTTTATTATTTTTTTTTAAAGATTTTATTTATTTATTTGACAGACAGAGATCACAAGTAGTCAGAGAGGCAGGCAGAGAGAGAGGAGGAAGCAGGCTCCCCACTGAGCAGAGAGCCTGATTTGGGGCTCGATCCCAGGACCCTGGGATCATGACCTGAGCGGAAGGCAGAGGCCTTAACCCACTGAGCCACCCAGGCACCCCGCCTAAGGTGTTTTAAGAGAATTAAATTATATGAACCAGAAACCATTCTGTCATCCATTCCGAACCAGTGAGTTAATAATAAATGCAATTGTGGATGGTGAAAATGCCTGTTACCTCAGCTGATAAAGGGGCATGGTAGAACTCTTTAGGACTTTGAAGGGGAAGAGTTGGTTGCTAGTCAGCCCAAATTTTAATACTTAGACCACCACTATACTGACTGTGGCCTTTGCCAAATTACCTGTCTTCTCATACCTCAACTTCCTCACCTGCAGATTAGGCTCATATTAGTGCCTAGCTAAATGGTAGTTGTGAAGATTGAGTTAATGCATTTAAAGCAGGAGAGCAGTTCTTTCACCTAATAAAAGCACTTAATAAATATTAGCTATTATTATTTTTGACACTCCTCTTTTCTACATGAATAATTAAGAATCAATTATCCAGTTATATTTTTCATTATTGATGTGTCTGAATATTTGAGAGGGGCATTATTTGGAGAAACAGCTACTTTCTGGCCAACCTTAAGGTACAAGGTCCATCTATTTTCCAAATACTTAGTATTTAGAAGAGACTCAGGGGACATAAAAACCAAATGTAACTTCTGACTCGTCTAAAAACCGATTCAAACCAAGCAACCACAAAGGATACTTTGTGCGAAGCTTCTGAACGAAGCCTAACTATTGAGCTTTCTTCCTTCAGAGGAGGTAAGTTAAAAAATACCAAAAGATTTTTAAATGATATCTAGTCCAGCTATTTCCTTCAGGCTGAAATGTTCGAAATTCGATAGCTCATCAATCCATTCACTTCCCCATTCAATTAAAGGCTCTGTCCCATTCAGCCTTACCTCCTCCCTTCCTCATTATAAATATTATGCCTTTGTATGCAAAGCGTTGGAATACAAGCGGATAGTTCGTTCCTTCTTTCTTTCTTTCTTTTTTAAACAACAGAAATTTACTCCTTCCCAGTTCTGGAGGCAGAGGTACAAAACTAATTTCCATAGGCCAAAATCAACGTGTGGACAGGGCTATCCTCTCTCTGGAGGCTCTAGGGGAAGATTTATTCTTTGTCTGTTTCAGTTTCTGGTGACTTCCGGCATTCTTCTCCTTGTGGTCACATTGCCTTTTCCCTTCTAGGTATAATCTCTTTATACTGCTCTTTTATAAGAACACTTTGTGGTTGCATTTAGGGGCTATAATCTAAGATAATATCCCTATCCCAAGGTCGCAAGCTGTCATTTCTCGGTTGAAGTTGAAGAGCGGTTATAGGAGACACTCCCTGGATTAGAAAAAGACCGGGGGCTTTTAGACTGTACACACCCTCTGCAGGGGACTCAGGAGTGTTCTAACTCTTGCTGATTTTACGAAGTTCTTTCCCCGCTCCTCACACCCCCAGTTTTTCTTGCCTAAAGCGACAAAATAAGGGAGCGTGACTCGCCACCGTAAAGGGTCCTGTGAACCTATTTTTTCCTGGTGGGGGGGAGGAAAGCGCTGACATCCCAGGAAGACATAACGCGGAAAGGTTCGCAGGTTGATCTGAACTTGGCTCACAATAAAACTATTAAATTGAGTGGTTGGCACCACCCCCAACGCAAAGAGACCCAGGAAAAATAACCGGAGAGATTGGATACTCCCCAGACGTGGTTTGCTCCCAGGCAATGGGGGCGGGGTGCCTCCCGGCCTAAGTAAACAGAGCTACTACGCCTGCGCACACCCTTCTGGGGTCACGTGTCGGCGCGAGACTCCCAGATCGCCCGGCAGAGCTGCCCTGCTGCCGTAAGGGACCGTGTGCAACCGGGGAGGTGTCAACCTTTCTCTGAGGGGCGGATTCGGGTAGGAGCTGAGCGTTGGGTTGGCAACGCCCCCTTCTTCCACAGCCCGAAATTGAGATCCCACACAGGGCCTGCGGGGTGCCGCGGTACCTTTGTAGGACATGGCCGGCTGTGGGGAGGGTAGCGCGGCGCCCGTGGTACTTCTGGGGTCCCCTGGAGTTGGCAGTAAGGGGTTGCAAAGAAAGGGGTCCTGTGAGCGGCGCCGGCTGAAGGCGGTGGTGTCGGAGCAGCTCAGCCAGGATCTGCTCAGGTAGGAGGAGGCGGGAACTCTGGCTGCTTCAGTTCTTAAGGCATCTACCTCCGCCCCAGAAGCTGTGGCCCCTTTTCGGCCACTCCATCCCCCCCTCCTCCTTCTCCTCGCCTCAGACTTTTGTAGGACGTCCACCAGTCTCCTCACTACAGAGCCGTTACCTCACCCTAAAAAACCCAATCCCGAGCACCTCGGAGATCACGTACCAGATTGAAAACGGAAACCAAAATTCGTATCATAGTTATATGCAGCCCCCAGTTTATGACAGAATAAGACGACTAAGCTTAGTTCTGTTCTCCCTCTCTCTTTTTTTTTTTTTTTTTTGGCAGAGAGAGAGAGAGAGAGAGAGAGAGAGAGATCACAAGTAGGCAGAGAGAGAGGGGAAGCAGGCTCCCTGATGCGCGGCTCGATCCCGGGACCCTGGGATCATGACCTGAGCGGAAGGCAGAGGCTTTAACCCACTGAGCCACCCAGGTGCCCCTACACTTAGTTTTTGAAAGACACGTCACTAAGGTTGGGATGGATCCAGGCAGGTTTCATGGTACTGAAGAGTACACTTTAAAAAAAGAAGCTTAGTTTAAGAAAAATGTTAGGTATAAAAATGAATATTTATTTAGATTAAGGAAAAAATAGAATAAATTAGTGGAGTCTTGGAGGTCTTTTCTTCAGAATTTTCTTTAAACAATTTACCAGAAATGTTTATGTAGAAATATTTCCTGACTGCAAACTGGTTTCCCCTCTCCACCTAGAACACTCTACAGCTCCCATGAGGACACAAGCAAATGGAGGGATGTTCTGAAGCTTAACTCAGGCTCTGGTGAATCCGGTTAATGACATCTCCGTCTATAAAGAAAATAAAGCCTAGAAATATTCCCTAGCCAATTGCCATTTCCACCAAAACTGATTTTGTAAGCTTTAGTGTGCATCAGAATCACCTGGAGGGCTTGTTAAAACTTAGATTTACTGGGTCCATAGACCATAATACTCATTCAGTTGGTCAGGAAGAGAGCGTTTGCATTTTTTTTTTTTTTTTAAGATTTTATTTATTCATTCGACAGAGAGAGATCACAAGTAGGCAGAGAGGCAGACAGAGGGAGAGAGAGAGAGGAGGAAGCAGGCTCCCCACCAAGGAGAGAGCCCGATGCGGGGCTCGATCCCAAGACCCTGGGATCATGACCTGAGCCCAAGGCAGAGGCTTTAACCCTCTGAGCCACCCAGGCGCCCCAAGAGTGTTTGCATTTCTAACAAGGTCCCAGGTGATGCTGCTGCTGCTGCTAGCTGCTTGAGTCACACTTTGAGAACTACTGAACTACAGTAAACATAATTACCACTAATAACCAACAGTTGTGCAGCATTCTGCATTTTTTTTTTTTAAAGTGCCTTCTATCCCCTACACTTAAGCTCCAGCAGCTATAAACTGTGCTTTCTATGTAGTAAAAAAAATTCCCTTTAATTTGGACTTATCTGCCAGAGATGCTGCTTTGTCTCCACCAGTGAGGGATTAATGTAAAATATGGAAAAATAAAACTGAAGTTGTTCTGTTTCTAGGGTGAATCTGTAAGAATGAAGCACTCCTTCTTTTCAGTGACTTTATTCTTTGGGTTGAATTATAAGTCTTAAGGTGTCAGGAATTTAAGGAAGATAAGATGTCTGATTTATATAAAGAAAATGAAATTCAGGTATAGTAGGTGAACTCATCTGAGCAGTAATTAAGGATAGGATCCTGAACTCCCAGGTTCCTATTACAAGCAAAAAAAAAAAAAAAAAAGAAAGAAAGAAAAAGATGTAGCAGTTCTTTTTTTTTTTAACAAGAAAACTTCATATGCGTACCCAGCACCCTAATTCTTGTACCAAATTAATTTTTTTCAAACACAGAAATAAAATGGATTTATTCTGCAAATATTAATGAAGTATCCCACCCACCCACCATGTACCTAGATTTGTACTAGGTCCTGAAGAATCAAAGATTAATAAGACGTAGCTTTGGTGTTGTGCTTACACTCCAGTAAGAGAGATAATAGTCAAGCAAAAGTTATGGGGACTGGGGTGAGTTTAGGGAACATTTTTAGGGTGGTGTTTGATCTCTTGAGGATTGATTCCCCATTGATTAGGTAAAGATTAGGAAGGGAAAAGTCAGAGGATATCTCAACAAAGGAAATTGCTTCTATAAAAGCACAGAGATTTGAAAGAGTTTGGTTTATTTTGGGAAAGCATGTTGTATTAGATTCTTAAACATCAGGGAACAGAGACACCTCTGGGTGACCTGAGATAATAGGGTAGATGGAGAAGTGAGTAAAATAAGAAACTATTTCAGTGGTCAAAAAGCCAGATCTGTTGTAGAATTGGAAAGTTGCTTGGGATATAACAGCAATTATACAGTAAGACCTCATTGAGAAGTGGACCATTATTCAGGACAGTTGTAATAAAAATAGCTAAACTTATTGCTCTTCTACTATTAGTTAGATGCTGGGTTGACTACCCTGTGAAGTAAATCTTGGTATTATTTCCATTTAACAGATAAGGAAGCTGAGCATTAGCCATGAAGTGATAGAGTCCAAATAAAAACCTTGACATTCTGACTCCAAAAACGTTAAAATAACTTGCCCAAGGTCATACAACCAGAATATGAGCCTACTCAGTCTGTTTTCTCTGCAATAGTTATACAAAATAATCTTCCGGTAATTTATTTTCTTTATCTTTGCTTCTATCCTTACCCATTTCTTTTTCTTACTCTAGTTTAGATTTGCTCTGCAACTCTCATACAGTGTCATCACTCGGTTCCTGTTTATTATAGACCATCTCTGCTAGAGTTTACTTGTTTAACTACCACATTGGCTGATGGCTAACTTTGGCTCATTCCATTATTCATTCAGATGTGGTTAAGAGCATCAGGGTCATGTGCTACAAAGACGAGCCATATATGAATGATAAATGAATTCGGTAGCTTTTTGGGAGGGGATTGTGGGTATGGCCTGCAACCAAAGTGATAGCAGATGAGGGTGAATGGGTAAACTAAGACTAGATCGTGGAGGCCTTCTTTCTTTAGTGAAGAGTTTGGAATATATTGTGGAGGCAGTGGAGAGCCATTGGTGTTTTTAAAATGAAAATTAACATTTAGTTCTTGAGTTGAGGGAAGAGAAATTAGAAACAAGGAAACTAGCTAGGAGATTTTTTAATAGTCAAGGGATACGTAAGGCAGTGGTGATGGAAGAAGGGGAAGGGATTCACATGTGCAGTTGATGGGGTCGGTGACCAATTATATGTGGAGGTACAGGGGAAAGGAAACAAGCCAAGTCTTGGGGCATTTGAAAGGGAGGAGCATGGTGAATGTTGAGGAAGCCATATTCAGGAGACAATTGGAAATATGTCTGGAGTTGAAAATGAAGGTTGGAATAGCAGATAGACAGTAAAGGTTATTAAAGTTAATAACTTTTATCTTTATAAAAGATAGTATCATCAGCACCCAGTCGTTCAAGCCAAAAAAGAGAGGTTATTCCCTTCCATTCACCTTCTACATTCAGTCACCACCTCCTGCCAATTTTATTACCAAAGTATATTTTAATTCTATTCCATAGTCTGTATCACCATTGATCTCTCCTGGCTCAAGCCAGGCTCAAACCATCATTCATCTGTGTTGTGCATTAATTTTCTCATCCTCATTCTCATTTCCCGCTAATTCCTTGTCTACACAACTAATAGGTGATATTTTGAAAAATGAATTTGTCCATATTTCTAATCATTTGGTGATTCGCCTTCAGCTGTAAGATAGAATTAAACTCTTTGCCTCTTATTGGTCTTTATCCCAGCAGCTTCATCTGTCACTTCTTAGCCCCTCAGTACTCTCTACTGACCAGTCTGTAGCTGCATACTCACACATACCTTAGCAAGGAACGTGGCACCAGGAACTCACTCTTTATGACCTTGCCTTGCTGCCCTGACCAACTCTTATTTGATCTTTGAAATCTCATTTGGTTTTCTTGTCCTCTGTAAGGTCTTTTATGCCTGTCTCTGAAAAAATTTTACTTACATGTGTTATTGAATATTTCACAGTCTTTAATTTTCAGGCCTGTCTTCCATACTATTCAGTAAAATCCTTAAGTGCACATGTTTTAGTCATCAGTCTGTACCCAGTGCTTGGTACATAGAACATGCTTAATACATTTTTAGTGATAATCAGCAGTCCAAAATGCATTAGATTAGTGCAGCAGTGGGCTGAGAAATGAGATAGAAGCTGGACCTAGACATGGTTGAGCCTTTGATTCAACCTGCCCTTCTTCTAGACTTTACTATTAGATGAGCCAACAAACTCCCTTTAATATTTAAGCCAGTCTGAGTCGGATAATTCTGTTACTTATAACATACAAGATATTCTTGTAACTGATATAAGTAGTTTTAAAAAATAAAAGACACTATATTTTCATGTTCACATTTTTTTAAACACATTAAATTTTTTTTATTTAACAAATACTCATGAGCATGTATTAAGAACCAGGCAGATTCCCTAGTGATGTTATATGGTTACCAGCTGCATTGCTTTCTTATTCACTTGGGGAAGAATGGAGGATAGAGAAAAGGTAGATGGGAGGGAGGAATAAATTGATGTGCAGTTTGAGTTTTTATTAAAGTTTGAGAGACCAGTACATTATTGCATAACTTTATTTTTTCAAAGATTATTTATTTATTTATTTGACAGACAGAGAGGCAGAGAGGCAGGCAGAGAGAGAGAGAGGAGGAAGCAGGCTCCCCACTGAGCAGGGAGTCTGATGCAGGGCTCTATCCCAGGACCCTGAGATCATGACCTGAGCTGAAGGCAGAGGCTTTAACTCACTGAGCCACCCAGGCGCCCCCATTTTTGCATAACTTTAAAAACTACTTAATAAAAATAATTTATTGATTAAAATATTGACTAAAATGGGGGCGTCTGGGTGGCTCAGTGTAGAGCCTATGCCTTCTGCTTGGGTCACGGTCCCGGGGTCCTGGGATCGAGCCCTGCTTTGGGCTCTCTGCTCAGCGGGGAGCCTGCTTCTGCCTCTCTCTCTCTGCCTTCCTCTCTGCCTACTTGCAATCTGTCAAATAAATAAATAAAATCTTAAAAAAAAAATAAAATATTGACTAAAATGTTTCTGTTTGCTTGTTGTTTCCAAGGTTCTGAAAGTTTTGTGCTCTGAAGCATTTGTTTTTTTAGTGTAAAATACAACAAAATTGAACAAGCAGATACTGAGCTCTGTATACTGCATATACAGTTTTTGCCTTTGGGAATTTATTGCCTAGTAGAGAGAAAGACTCAAAAAATAATGATGCAGTGACAGAAGGGCTGTATAGAGGTATGCACCAATTGTGTTGGGATCAGAGGAAGGAGCCGTTAACTTGGTCTTGGAGGAGTGAGAGTGTCAGTGGCAACATTCTAAGCTTTCACTGTAATGGATATCTTTATCCATTAGTTCTACCTCCTATAGTGTACTGGTGTGATTGCCAGGTATACCCTGTGATACGGAGTCCTCTGAGAATACATATCTTGCCGAGGATAATGATACAGTGATATGAAGTATTATTTAGTATTTAGAGAGTAGAAATATATAGTTACCACAGGGACAAAAGATTATGACAGTTTGTATTATGATGCTGATTTCCGTTCTTCCATCACTTTACATGTAATCAGTGGGCTTTACCACAACCCTGTGCATTAGTAAAGGGATTTGAATGGGTTACCCCATGACCCCATCATTTTAATAATAGATTATAGCATGGTTTGTTCTATTTGTGTGAGGAAAAACCTGGAAAAGGGCTTAAATGTCACATTCTTGACAGCCAAGCCTGCATTTCAGACTTGATATTTAACAATAGTCAGAACAAAATGTACCAGTTTCTAATCTGTATTGTCTATTGTTATACTCAGCTTGCTTGTGTTGTTGACATTTTACTTTTTTTGCTTCTTTTAGTAAGATTTTAAAAAACTTATTCTTTTCAGCAGTCAGTAACCATATTACTTTGTGTTCTTTTTCTGAAATAAAGCTAAAGTAGGTACATTTTAAAGGAAAATCAATATAAAAAGCAGAATATAAATTTTTTATGATCAGAAGGAATTAAAAAAATTTTTTTGAAAAAATAGTCTTACTCTTATGAGTGTAGTTACCTTTGTTTTAACAATAAATTTTATTTTATTTTTTTTTTAAGATCGTATTTATTTATTTGACAGACAGAGATCACAAGTAGGCAGAGAGGCAGGCAGAGAGAGAGAGGGGGGGAAGCAGGCTCCCCACTGAGCAGAGAGCCCTATGCGGGGCTTGATCGCAGGACCCTGAGAGCATGACCTGAGATGAAGGCAGAGGCTTAACCCACTGAGCCACCCAGGTGCCCCATTCACTATAAATTTTAGAAAATTAGATTCTAAGCCAGTATTAAGCAGTGTTCTTTGGAATGAACTGAGAACAAACTCATTTTCATATTAAGCTATTTTAATTTTGTGACTTACCTTTTTATTTTTAGTGTGTGCTATTTTGAAAGATTATTTTATAGAAATGGGCATATTATATATTTCTGAGTATCACTAATTAAATTCTGGTTCCTTTTTATTCATTACAGGCTCCTAAGGGAAGAAATCCATACAGATGTTACTTTCTCTGTAGGTAATACTTTGTTCAAAGCACACAAGGCAGTCCTTTTAGCAAGGGTTCCTGACTTCTATTTTCATACTGTTGGACAGACATCTGATAATTTAACAAATCATGAGTCTATTGCTGTGGAGAACTTTGAAGCTTCAGAATTTAGAACATTTTTACAGTAAGTGTTTTATCTTTTTTCTCTCATATTTAAGTCTAATATATAACTCTTTATCTTTTCAACACATATGTATGTTTTTATTTCCTGTATTTTCATATCTGTTTTATAACCTAAAAAAATCCATTCATTTACATTCCAAATTATCTTCGTAATAGTAGAGGCTAAGTATGAGTATCAGAGTATTAAGGGCTTAGTATTGGGAAAGACTAAGTACTAATTTGAGATTGAGCCTGAAAGAGGAGAAATAGTGTATTCTCTAGTAATTTGAATGAATTGCTCTGTGCCAAGGTTTTTTGACAGTAGCACTATTGACATTTTGGATAGGATAATTCTTTGTTGTGGGTGGGATCTGTGCTGTGCTGTGCATTTTAGGATGTTTAGCAACATCCCTCTCCTCTAGCCCTTAGATGCCAGTAGCATTCTTCCTGAGTTCCCCCACCCCCAAGTTGTGACAATCAATATGGCCGCCAGATGTTGCCAAATGTCCTCTTGGGGGTAGAATAAGCCTCTGCTGAGAATCATTGCTGTATACTGACTTCTGTATTGTTGATACACAAAAATCATTCATATGCAAGAACCTTGCTATATACTAACTTACTGACTTCCTTATGCAAAACTTTAGATTATGTTTGTAAAAATATGAGATCATAACCTTTTATTCTTATGGCTTGAGTATGGTCAAAATTTTTGAAAATAGAGCATCCATTGAACTCGTGAATTCACAAATTTTCATCACCGAAGTAATGGAAGAAATTAGTTTAAATTAATTCCCATTCTAGTTGAATAGAATTTTATTTTAATCCCTTACTATTGTCTGCACATTTGTGTAATGATTTGACACTCATTTTTGCTAAATGTATCCAGAAGGGAAGTATTTTCTAATGTAGTTTCTCAAAATTGTACCTCTTTTAGACTTGTGACATTTAAGTAACATGGACTCTATGGCTAGAATGCCTGAGTTCAAGTTCTCTGCGCTGCCATTTCATAGTTGTGTGCCTCAAACTTAATCATTCTGTGCCTGGAATTTCATCAGGTGTAAAATGCCTGGCATCTAATAAGCACCATAGAAATTCACTAATTTTTTATGTTTGTAAATCTTTTTTTTTTTTTAAGATTTTATTTATTTATTTGACAGAGAGAGATCACAAGTAGATGGAGAGGCAGACAGAGAGAGAGAGAGAGAGAGAGGGAAGCAGGCTTCCTGCTGAGCAGAGAGCCCGATGCGGGACTCGATCCCAGGACCCTGAGATCATGACCTGAGCCGAAGGCAGCAGCTTAACCCACTGAGCCACCCAGGCGCCCCTATGTTTGTAAATCTTGAAGTGTTTATTTGTATTTCATTTCAGTTTTTTAAATCCTGCCCTACCATAATTTCTTCCTTTTTTCCAATATGTGGAAGTCAGTATTTTCCTAAATGATTCTTTTAGTGGCTTTCTGTCATACCACCCAACACATACTCTTATTCAGCAGGTGTTTGTTATGCCCTGTTATGGGCAAGGCCGTGTGTAAAAGGGTTGGTATGTACTGGTTAGTGCCTCTTGATTTGAGTGCTTAGTGATGAAAAGTAAATGTGGAACACTAAGTTTTAAAGCCAATACTGGCTTTTTTAAAGTTGAATTTTGTGTTTTTGTATTCTGGATTCTAAGTATTTTTTGATGCTAGTCTTTTAGTTATTTGCTGATGTACATTTTGCCTGTAATCTAAATCATACTGACGTTAGTGTAGAAAATTATTTTGGGGTAATTAAATTTTAAGTATATTTGTGTGATTGATTGATTGATTTTTTTAAAGATTTTATTTATTTATTTGACAGAGAGAGATCACAAGTAGGCAGAGAGGTAGGCAGAGAGAGAGAGGAGGAAGCAGGCTCCCTGCCAAGCAGAGAGTCCAATGTGGGACTCGATCCCAGGACCCTGAGATCATGACCT
Organism: Enhydra lutris kenyoni; assembly: GCF_002288905.1. NCBI lineage: Eukaryota > Metazoa > Chordata > Mammalia > Carnivora > Mustelidae > Enhydra > Enhydra lutris. Next base: position 58,384,040 of record NW_019154093.1, read on the forward strand.
GAGCCGAAGGCAGAGGCTTAACCCACTGAGCCACCCAGGCACCCCTGTGTGATTTAGTTTATTTTTCTTCTTTTTATGCTCTGACATGCTTGAATGATCTGACTTCTTTATTATTTCAGAGTTTCTTCTATGAGACTCCTATATGCATAAATGGAAAAGGGACGGGGGGAAGCAGGCTCCCACTTAGCAGTGAGCCTGATGCGGGGCTCCATCCCAGGACCCTGAGATCATGACCTGAGTTGAAAGCAGAGGCTTAACCCACTGAGCCATCCAGGCGCCCTGGAATACATTTTATTAAGTGTTATTTATAGTAGTAGGCCTATGGTAGGCTCTGTGAAATGATATATTTCTTGAGTGTATGTTTATTTTTATTTTATTTTCTTCTTTTTTAAAAATATTTTATTCTCAAGTAATGTCTACACCCGATGTGGGGCTCAAACAACCCCGAGATCAAGAATTGCATTCTCTGTTGAGCCAACCAGGCACCCCTTGAGCGAATGCTTAGATGAAGATCCATAGGATATGTCAGATTTTTATATATCAGAGAAAGGAAGAAACTATATCAATGTTTTCTTTTATTTATTGTCATGAAAAGTAATAGAAAAAAATTAAGAGATAGCATGGTAGAGTGGAGGAGGCACTGGATTTGGCAACAACAGCAGAGATCTGCCTTTGGGCTGTGTATTACCTTGTTTTATGATTTCTGTGAGCCTCAGTTTTCTCATATTTAGAACAAGGATGTTGGAGTAGATGGCTTTGTTCTTCATAGCACTTCACAGCCTCTATTTTAAGCACTAATCACATTTTGTTTTATATTAAGTTAGTCATGTATGTCTGTGGTTATGTAAGCTCCTTGAAATGAGATCATCTCATTGATGTGAACGTCCTCAGTAGTATCTCTTGTAGTGTCTTGCACAGAGAAAGTGCTTGTGACATACCCCTTCTTTTTTTTAGCAGATTGTATTGAAATTTCATCTATATAAAGTATAAGAAGATTATAATGTAAAATATTGAGATTAATTTTTTCAGTGCAACTTCTGAAAAATAATTTTTAAAATCTTACTTATGAAATTCAGTTCTTTATTGCACGTCTTTTTCTTTAGGTAACCAAAAAATTTTTTTGAAATATTGTTATATTGCTACTTACTACAGAGTCCTTTGGTATTATGCACTTGAGTTAGAGTAGGAAATACAGTCTGTGAAAAATTGTTTTATATATAGCAGCATCATATATGATTCAAATGATTGGCAATGGGAAATAGTTCTTGCTTCATGACCTTGTGATTAAAATTCAAAAATTCAACTTAGCATCATAAAAATCTGATTTCCTAAGAAGACATACCCTGTCGTAGTTGTCAGTGTGTGTGTGTGTGTGTGTGTGTGTGTGTGTGTGTGTGTGTAAAGAAAAGAGGAAAGACCTTTTTTTCTTTTCACGCTTCAATTATTTATTCCATAGTCTTTTTTTTTTTTTTTTAAGAGGAATGACCTTTAAATTTACAACTTAACATTAATTACTGGGGGATGCTAAGATAACTTGTCAGTAAGGTATAAACATACAGAACAGCACAGAGCAAAAGATTGTGTTTCCCCTGCAGCTTTTTCAGGTAATGGTTATTTTCTCTCACATTTCTTAGACTAGCAGGGTTGGAAGTGGGTGGGATAGGTGTCTTGTTGTATTCACTGTATTTAAGTATATTTTCTTATTTTCTGTATCATTGATACTCTGGCATCTGGAGCCTCACTGACTGGGCAGAGACTGCTCCTCCTAGGGTTGGGTAATTCACGTGAGCATACCAGGTAATCCTAAATCCATTCTAACACGCACCTCGTCATTCTGATTCTTACACTCCACAAGGCAATAGTCCTTGCCCTAATCTTCCCAGGGCCAAGTACTAGGCAACTAAAGACCATCCTCTTAGTCCAGAGCACCCCCCCCACTCCCAGCCCCAATTATTACAACTATCTATTATTAAGCTTCTTCAGCTGTTTTCTTTGCCCCACTTCCACAGAAAACATAATAAAGGCTTCTGCGTTGTGCTTAGCTCTCCCTCCTCCTTCTTCCAGACCAACCCTATTGCTTCCCCATGTGGCCATTCCTGGTGTGGTGTACCTCTTTCCACTTGGGGACTGTAAATTACAAACTGTCTTTTCAATGGCAATCATTTCTTAATCACTTGGCCTCAGCATACCTGAATAAAACCAATTCCCAGTTGCATTTTAAAACATTTAAAAACCAATTGCTGCCTTCAGATATTTTCCCTCCATCTTCCTAAACTGTCTTGCCAGTCTATATCAGTAGCCAGTCATCTGCAGCCCCTTAAGTCAGTCCTCCTCATTTCTTCTTTCTTTCTTACTTTTAAAAAAATATGTTAATTAAGTGATTTTTAATTTTAATTCTAGTATAGTTAATATACAGTTTTGTATTAGTTTCAGGTGTACAATACACAGTGCTCATCATGATAAGTATACTCTTAATCCCCTTCATCTATTTCACCCATCCCCCCCCCCCACCTCCCCTCTGGTAGCCATCTGTTTGTTCTTTATAGTTAAGAGTCTGCTTTTTAGTTTCTCTTTTCTTCTTTGTTCATTTGTTTTGTTTCTTAAATCCCACATATGAGTGAAATCATATGGTATTTGTCTTTCTCTGACTTCTTTTCCTTAACATTATATCCTCTTGATCCACTCATGTTGTTGCAACTGGCAAGATTTCATTCTTTTTTATGACTCAGTAATATTTCATTGTGTATATATACTACACCTTCTTTATCCATTCATCTCGTGATGGACACTTGGGTTGCTTCCATAAGGTGGTTATTGTTAAAGGTTTTATTTATTTGACACAGAGATAGAGAGTACAAGTAGGCAGAGCAGCAGGCAGAGGGAGAGGGAGAAGCAGGCTCTCTGCTGAGCAGGTAGCCCAATGTGGGACTCGATCCCAGGACCCTGGGATCGTGATCTGAGCTGAAGGCAACTGCTCAACTGACTGAGCCACTCAGGCACCGCCATAACTTGGTTATTGTAAATAATGCTGCAGTCAACATAGGGGTACATATAATCTTTCCCAGTTATTGTTCTTGCTACAGTCAACATAGGGGTACATATAATAATTTTTTTTCCAATTAGTGTTTTTGTATTCTTTGGATAAATACCCAATAGTGGAATTACTGGATCATATAGTAATTCTATTTTTAACTTTTTGAGGAACCTCCATGCTGTTGTCTACAGTGACTGCACCAGTTTGCATTCCTACCAATAGTGTGTGAGAGTTCCACTTTTTCCACATCCTTGCCAGTGCTTGTTTCTTATCTTCTTGCTTCTAGCCATTCTGAGAGGTGTGGGGTGATATCTCATTGTGGGTTTGATTTGCATTTCCCTGATGATGAGTGCATTTGAACATCTTTTTATGTTTCTGTTGCCATCTGTCTGTATTGTTTGGAAAAATTCCTACTCAGGTCTTCTGCCCATTTTTAAATGAGATTATTTGGGGGTTTTTTGGTGTGGCATTATATAAGTTCTTTATATATTTTGGATACTGACCCTTTATTGGTTATGTCATTTGTAAATATCTTCTTCCATTCACTGGATTGTCTTAGTTTCATTGACTGTTTCCTTGACTGTGCAGAAGCTTTTTATTTTGATATAGTCCCAATAGTTTATTATTGCTTTTATTTCCCTTGCCTCAGGAGACATATCTAGAAAAATGTTGGTATGGTTGATGTCAGAGGTCTTACTGCCTGTGCTCTCTTTTCAAGGATTTTTTTTTTAATTTTATTTTTTATAAACATATAATATATTTTTATCCCCAGGGGTACAGGTCTGTGAATCGCCAGGTTTACACACTTCACAGCACTCATCATAGCACTCTTTTCAAGGATTTTAATGGTTTCAGATCTCTCATTTAAGTCCTTAACTTATGTCGAGTTTATTTTTTTGTATAGTGTGAGAAGGTGGTTGAGTTTCATTATTTTGCTTGTAATTTTCCCAACACCATTTGTTGAAGAGAATTTTCTCCATTGGATATTCTTGCCTCCTTTATCGGAGATTGGTTTACCATATAATCGTGGGTTTATTTCTGGGTTCTCTATCCTGTTTCACTAATCTATACCTATATTTTTATGCCAGTACCATACTGTTTTGATTACTGTAGTTTTGTAGTATATCTTGAAATCTGGGATTGTGGCATCTCCAGCTTTGTTTCTTTTTCAAGATTGTTTTGGCTATTCAGGGTCTTTTGTGGTTCCATACAAATTTTAAGGTTGTTTGTTCTAGTTCTGTGAAAAATGCTATTGGTATTTTGATAGGGATTGCATTACGTAGATTGTTTTGGGTATTATAGATATTTTTTAAAAAGATTATTTATTTATTTATTTATTTTAGAGAGGGCATGAGCAGGGGGAGGGGCAAAGAGAGAGGGGGAGGAAGAGGGAAAGATACCAAGCAGACTCTGTGCTGAGTGTGGACCCCGATTCTGGGCTCAATCTCCCAACCCTGAGATCATGACCTGAGCTAAAATGAAGAGTTGGTTGCTTAACTGACTGAGCCACCCCAAGAGCCCCTAGCAGTATAGACATTTTAACAATATTTGTTCTTCCAATCCGTGAGCATGGAATATATTTCCATTTCATTGTGTCATCTTCAAGTTTCTCTCATCAACATTTTATAGTTCTCAGAGTACAGGTCTTTCACCTCCTTGTTTAGTTTTATTCCTAAATATCTTATTATTTTTGATGTGATTGTAAATGGGATTGTTTTTTAATTTCTCTTTGTGTTGTTTCTTTATTAGTGTATAGAAATGCAATGGATTTCTGTACGTTGATTTTGAATCCTGTGACTTTACTGAATTGATTTATTGGTTCTAGTAGTTTTTTTGATGGAGTGTTTAGAATTTTCTGTATATAGTATCATGTCATCTGCCAATAGTGAAAATTTTACTTCTTTACCAATTTGGAAGACTTTTATTTCTTCTTCCTCTATGATTACTGTGGATAAGACTTCCAATACTGTGTTGAATAAAAGTGGTGAGAGTAGACATCCTTGTCTTGTTTCTGATCTTAGTGGAAAGGCTCTCAGTTTTTTCCCACTGAGGATGATGTTAGCTCTGGGTTTTTCATATATGGCCTTTATTATGTTGAGGTATGTTCCCTCTAAATCTACATTGTTGAGGGTTTTTTTTTTTTTTTGTGAGTGGATATTGTACTTTGTCAAGTGCTTTTTCTGTATCTTTTGGGATGATCATATGGTTTTTATTATTTCTCTTGTTGATTGTATTGTGGATATTGAATCCTGGAAATAAATCCTGCTTGATCATAGTGAGTGATTTTTTTTAACGGATTGTTGGATTTGATTTGCTAATACTTTGTTAAAGATTTTTGCATCTATATTCATCAGACATATTGACCTGTAGTTTTCTTTTCTTTTTTGTTTTAGGTATCTTTATCTGGTATTGCTATCAGGGTAATGCTGGGCTCATGGAGTGAATTCGGAAGCTGTCTTTCCTCTTTTATTTTTTGGAATGGTTTGAGAAGAATAGGTTTTTTTTTTTTTTTTTGAGATTTTATTTATGTGACAGAGAGAGAGAGAGAGAAAGCAAGCACAAGCAGTGCAAGTCGGAAAGGGAGAAGCAAACTCCCTGCTGAGGGAGCCCAATGCTGGGCTTGATCCCAGGACACTGAGATCAGGACCTGAGTCAAAGGCAGACACTTAATGGACTGAGCCACCTAGGTGCTGGAGAAGAATAGGTATTAACTCTTCTTTAAATGTTTGTTGGAATTCACCTGTGAAGCTGTCTGGTCCTAGACTTTTGTTTGTTGGGAGTTTTTTTTTTTTTTTTACTGATTTAATTTCATTGCTGGTGATTGGCCTGTTCAAATTTTCTATTTCTTCTGACTCAGTTTTGGGTGATTATATATTTCTAGGAATTTATACATCTCTTCTTGTCTAGTTTATTGGCATATGATTTTTCATAATATTCTCTTATAAGCCTTTGTGTTTCTGTGGTGTTGATTATTATTTCTCCTCTTTCATTTTTGATGTTTATTTGTGTCCTCACGCTCTCTCCTTTTTTATGAGTTTAGATTCAAGTTTATCAATTTTGTTGACCTTTTCAAAGTATCATCTCCTGGTTTCATTGATATATTCTATTGTTTTTGGTTTCTATTTCACTTATTTCTGCTCTAATCTTTATTTCTCTCCTTCTGGCTTTGTTTTGTTTTGTTTTTCTAGCTTTGGTGTTACATTAGGTTGTTTATTTGAGATTTTTACTGTTTTTGAGGTAGGTCTAAATTGCTGCAGTGTTGACCCTTAGGGCTTTTTTGCTGCATCCCAAAGATTTTGAACCATTGTTGTTTTCATTTTCTTTGTCTCCATGTATTTGTTTTCCCTCTTTGATTTCTGGGTTAACCCATTCATTTTTTTTTTAACATGTTATTTAACCTCCATGTATGTGTGTTCTTTTCAGATTTTTTTCTTATGGTTGATTGCTAGTTTCATAGCATTGTGATTGGAAAAGATGTATGGCATGGCTTTGATCTTTTTAAGTTTGTTGAGATTTGTTATGTGGCCTAACATGTGATCTGTACTGGAGAGTGCTGTGTTTGCATTTGAAGAGAATTTGTAGGGGTGCCTCAGTGGCTCAGTGAGTTAAAGCCTCTGCCTTCAGCTCAGGTCCTGGGATCAAGGTCCTGGGATTGAGTCCCACATCCGGCTCTCTGGTCAATGGGGAGTCTGCTTCCTCCTCTCTCTCTGCCTACTTGTGATCTCTGTAAAAAAAAAAAAAAAAAAAAAAATCTTTGAAGAGAATTTGTATTCTCCTGTTTTAGGCTGGAATGTTCTGACTGTATCTGTTAGATCCATCTGGTTCAATATTTCCTTGTTGATTCTGTTTGGATCATCTGCCCATTGATGTTAAGTGGCGTATTGAAGTTCTTTGTTATTATCGTATTATTATTGGTTACTGCCTTTATGTTTATTATTAACTGTGTTATATATTTGGGTGCTCCCATTTTGGGTGCATAAATATGTACAATTATTTTATATCTGCTTGTTGGATTGTTCCCTTTATGATTATATAGTGTCCTTCTCTGTCTCTTTGTTTTGAAGTCTCTCAGTCTTTGTTTTAAAGTCTATTTTGTCCAATATAGGTATTGCTCCTGTGGCTTTCTTTTCACTACCATTTGCATGATGATTGTTTTTCCATCCCTTAATTTCAATCTCCATGTATCTTTAGTGTGAAATGAGTCTCTTGTAGGCAGCATATAGATGGTTCCTGCTTTTTTATCTGTTCTGTCACCCTGTGTCTTCTGATTGGAGCATTTAATGCATTTTCATTCAAAGTAACTATTGAAAGGTATGGACTTATTGCCATTTTGTTACTTCTAATGGTTGTTTTTGTAGTTCTTCTCTTCCTTTCTTACTCTCTTCTCTTACAGTTTGCTGGCTTTCTTTAGCCATATACTTGGATTCCTTTCTCTTTATTTTTTGATATCTATTACTGGTTTTAGTTTGTGGTTATCATTAGGTTTATGTATGTTATCTTACACATACAGCAGTCTGTATTACCTTGATGGTTCCTTAAGTTTGAACACATTCTTAACTCCCCTCCCCCTAGCCCTGCCACATTTTAGGTATATGGTATCATATTTTACATCCTTCTATTTTAGGAATCCCTTGACTGATTTTAGTAGATAAACTTAATTTTACTGCTTTTGTATTCTGGACTTTTTTTTTTTTTAAACAACTATTTGTGGTCTTTTCTTTCCACTGAAGGAGTTACCTTTAAAATTTTTTATAAAGCTGGTTTAGTGGTGATGAATTCCTTTAACATTTGTTTGTCTGGGAACTCTTGATCTCTTTTTCAATTGTCAGTGATAGCCTTGGTGGATAGAGTATTCTTGGCTGCAAATTTTTTTCCTTTCAGCACGTTGAATATATCATGCCATTTTCTTCTGGTTGCAAAGTTTCTGCTGAAAAGTTTATAGCCTTACTGGGTTTTCCCTTGTATGTAACTGTTTTCTTTTCTCTTTCTGCTTTTAAAATTCTTTATAACCACTTTTCACCATTTTAATGACTGTGTGTCTTTGTGTGGATCTCCATGGGTTGATTTTATTGGGTATTGTCTTTGCTCCTGGATCTGGATTTCTGTTTCCTTCCCTAGATTCAGTAAGTTTTCAGGCATTATTTTTCAGATAAATTTTCTGCTCCCTTTTCTGTCTCTTCTTCTTTTTGGATCCCTGTAATGCAAATGTTATTATATTTGGTGGTGTCGCAGCAAATGTTATTATATTTGGTGGTGTTGCAGGGTTCCTGTAGTCTATTTTGATTCTTTTATTACTATTTTTCTCTCTCCTTTTTAGCTTGATTGCTTTCCATTACTCTGGCCTCCAAGTCACTCATCCATTTTTTTGCTTCATCTAGTCTGCTATTTATTCTCTCTAGTATATTTTTAATTTCAGTTACTGAGTTCTTCATCTGTGATTGGTTCTTTTCCATATTTACTCTGTCTTTGGTAAGTGTCTCACTGAGGTCCTCCACTCTTTCCTCAAGTCCAGTGAGTATGTTCATGACAATAACTGTAAATTCTCTATCAGACATATTAATCTCCATTTTGTTTAGGTCTCCTGCTGTGATTTTGTCCTGTTCTTTCATGTGTACATATTCCCCTGTCTCCTCATTTTGTCTAACTCTCTGTATCTGTTTCTATGTGTTAGGAAAGTCAGCTATCTCTTCTCCTCATGAAAGTAGTGGTCTTATAATGAAGAGGTCTTATAGTGCCCTATTGTGCTGTGTCTCCTGTTCACCAGAGCCTGGCTCTTCAGAGATATCTTTTATATGTAGTGAGTGTACCCTAGTGTTGTTGCTGAACCACATTTACCTTTAGTCTAGTTGTCTGCAATGGCTCTCTTTGCTTGTTGTGAGCAGGATTTGGTCCCTTTGTTGTTAGTGGGCCTGTCTGGGGCTTCCTTGGGCTTAACTGAGTCAGACCAGCCATTTGCCAGAGATACAATGGCATGGAACCATAGGGTTTTTCCCCATATTGTCTCCTGAGAAGCTTTCGTTGGTGGGTGGGGCCTGAAGTGAGACCTGATGTCTGTCCCCAGCCTACTGCTGGGGCTGCATTTAGGATTGGTGTGTGTTGTTAATTTCCCATCTGCTAGGGTAGGAGTCACATTGAAGTATTGCTGGCTTCTGTCAGTGGCTTGCACACTGTCAGAATTATGGCACTGCTTTGGATGGGCTTCAACCAAGGATGTATTCAATGGGGCAGGTCTGCATCAGATTGAGGGATGGGTGTGAGTAGGTCTGTGTCAGTCAGTTGTGGGTCAGGGTCTGCAGCCCCTGGGGAAAAGTCCTGCCGAGGCTGTGATGCAGAGGGCATTTCTGCAGGAGAATGAGCGTGTGGAGCATGCTTTAGCATATACGTGGAGAGTATACATGCTCTGCTTATTCCCGCAGGTGCCTGTGTATCTAGGCATTAGTGTGGGGGAGGGAAATGGTCCTGAGCAGCTGTTTGTTCTTGGAGAAGTTCCCTAAGATCCCTGCTTCTCCAGCACACACTCTTGAGATTAGTAAATAAATCCCCTTCCCATATACCCTAGATGCACAAACTCCTGCTTTTATGCTGTATTTCTCCTGGCTGTTTGTTGTGCTCGCTCTTTAAAGAAGGGGGCTTCTGGCTATCCCAGAGCTCTGCCTACTGATTTTTTAAGGTTCCAGATGTTAAGCCCCACTGATTGTTAAGTACATATGGTTTTCAAAGCCAAATGTAATGGGGATCATCTTTCCCATGTGGCTACCCCATGACCAGTGTCTGATCCTTTTCACACCCATGGCATCCCTCTCTCACATAGACAGTCCCAAGGGCCATTGGCTCCTGACAGCATCTCTGCCCTTCCTGCCCTTTTTGATGGGTCTCTTCTCTACATTTAGCTGTGGAGAGTCTGTTCTACCAGTCTTCACTTTGTTTTCTGGGTTATTACACAGATGTGGGTGTTATCTAGTATCCATGGGAGACATGTGCTCAGTTGCTCTTGAATGTAACTCTTGGTAATTAAAATTGCAACGTAGGTCATTTTCCAATACCGTGGCCTCTTGGTTCCTTTAATTCTTGTCTTCCAGTAATCTTGTTCTCCATGCTACCTCACTACCATGTCAAATCCTAAATCATGTCATTATCAATAACTGCAATCCTCCATAATCTTGATTCCAGACATTTCAACTTCTAACTTCTACTTCCCATCTCTCTACCTCACTCCTATAAAACTCCCAAATCTAATAACTTACTGATATTCATCAGGACCTGCAATGACTCTTACCACAATTTTATTGTCTTTTATCCTCTTATATCCTTATTTCTATCCTTACTTAGTTTAAATATTTTTATCTATCATTATATCACTTCCTTTACATACAGCTTCTTTTCCCTTGTCCCCTCTGAATTTATCTTATATGCACAGCAAAGCCCCAACCTTAAATCCAACTGTTTAACTACTTCACTCCGCATTCACACAATTAAATGGCAGGAGAAAAACACATGCTATTTGATCTCACTTTATTTTTTTTTTTAATTTTTAATTTTTTAAATTTCTTTTTAGTGTAACAGAATTCATCGTTTATGCACCACACCCAGTGCTCCATGCAATACGTGCCCTCCATAATACTCACCACCAGGCCCACCCAACCTCCCACCCCCCCCGCCCCTTTAAAACCCTCAGATTGTTTTTCAGAGTCCATAGTCTCTCATGGTTCATCTCCCCCTCCAATTTCCCTCAACACCCTTCTCCTCTCCATCTCCCCATGTCCTCTGTGTTATTTCTTATGTTCCACAAATAAGTGAAACCATATGATAATTGACCCTCTCTGCTTGACTTACTTCACTCAGCATAATCTCTTCCAGTCCCATCCATGTTGATAAAAAAGTTGGGTATTCATACTTTCTGATGGAGGCAGTGGCCATTGCTGCTATGAACATTGGGGTACAGATGGCCCTTCTTTTCACTACATCTGTATCTTTGCGGTAAATACCGAGTAGTGCAATTGCAGGGTCATGGGGAAGCTCTATTTTTAATTTCTTAAGGAATCTCCACACTGTTCTCCAAATTGGCTGCACGAACTTCCATTCCCACCAACAGTGTAAGAGGGTTCCCCTGTCTCTATATTCTCTCCAACACTTGTTGTTAAGTGTCTTGTTGATTTTGGCCATTCTAACTGGTGTAAGGTGGTATCTCAATGTGGTTTTGATTTGAATCTCCCTGATGGCTAGTGATGATGAACATTTTTTCATGTGTCTGATAGCCATTTGTATGTCTTCATTGGAGAAGTGTCTGTTCATGTCTTCGGCCCATTTTTTGACATGATTATCTGTTCTGTGTGTGTTGAGTTTGAGAAGTTCTTTATAGATTCTGGATATCAGCCTTTTGTCTGTACTGTCATTTGCAAATATCTTCTCCCATTCCGTGGGTTGCCTCTTTGTTTTGTTGACTATTTCCTTTGCTGTGCAGAAGCTTTTGATCTTGATGAAGTCCCAAAAGTTCATTTTCACTTTTGTTTCCTTTGCCTTCGGAGACATATCTTGAAAGAAGTTGCTGTGGCTGATATCGAAGAGGTAACTGCCTATGTTTTCCTCTATGATTCTGATGGATTCCTGTCTCACATTGAGGTCTTTTATCCATTTCAAGTTTATCTTTGTTTATGGTGTAAGAGAATGGTCGAGTTTCATTACTCTACATATAGCTGTCCAATTTTCCCAGCACCATTTTTTGAAGAGACTGTCTTTTTTCCGCTGTATATTTTTTCCTGTTTTGTCGAAGATTATTTGACCATAGAGGTGAGGGTCCATATCTGGGCTCTCTACTCTGTTCCACTGGTCTATGTGTCTGTTTTTATGCCAGTACCATGCTGTCTTGGTGATCACAGCTTTATAGTAAAGCTTGAAATCAGGCAACATGATGCCTCCAGTTTTGTTTTTCTTTTTCAACATTTCCTTAGCAATTCGGGGTCTCTTCTGATTCCATACAAATTTTAGGATTATTTGCTCCAGCTCTTTGAAAAATACCAGTGGAATTTTGATCAGAATGGCATTAAAAGTATAGATTGCTCTAGGCAGTATAGACATTTTAACAATGTTTATTCTTCCATTGATCTCACTTTAAATCATGGCCATGAACCTCAAGTAGGCACTTAGTGCTGTCAGTCATACTGTATGCAGTCATACATTATTTCCCTAGTCCCATTTGCTCTCCTTCTCTCCTAGATAATTTTATATCTCCTTTTTGTTGAACCTTCAGCTGTTCTTACCCCATCTTCATTCTCACTTGATGACCTTTCCTTATATTTCACTGAGAAAATCAAAGCAATTAGAACTTTCACAAACTGTTCCCACATCTATTCATTTAGTTGCATTTACACTATATGGTTTGTCTTTTCCCCTGTAACTATTGATGAACTGTCAGTGCTTCTAAAACCATTCCCTCCACTAAAGCCATTTTCACCCTATCTCTTTTCTTCTATCGAGGGACATTGCTCCAGCACTTTTCACTTTCCCGAAAGAAGTTTCTTTTTTTTTTCTTTTGGATCTTCTCACTGGTATATAAACATGAAATTTTATTCCCACTTTAAAAATAACAGAAGCCTTTCCTGACCTCATTTGCCTTCCATCTAATATTCTACCAGCTAGTACTCTAATGCTCTGCAACCTTTTATATTAAAGCTCAAGAGTTATCTATTACACTGTCTCTAGTTCCTCTCCTTCTATTCTCAGTCTTTTAAAAACTGAGATATAATTCACACACCTTAAAATTCACCCTTCTAAACTGTATAATTCAGTCATTTTAGTATATTTACAGTGTTTTGCAACTACCACTAGACTCCAATTCTGGAATATTTTCACCATCTTAAAAAGAAGTTTCATGCCCCCAGCAGTCACTTCCCACTCTCTCCTCCCCCAGTTCCTGGCAACCAATAATCTAATTTTTGTTTTTATGGTTTTGCCTATTCTGGGCATTTTATATAAATGGAATCATGTACTATATGTCCTTTTATGTCCTGCTTTTGAAACTTAGTGTGATATTTTCAAGGTTCATTGATGTTGTAGTGTTTATCAGTTCTTCATTTGTTTTCATGGCCGAATATTTCATTGTATGATGGATAAAGAGTCATCATGGCCATCCTCAGGTTTGTTGATTTGTTAGGAGTCTAAGACTTAGCATATAGTCATATTCTAGGCTGTGATTTGCTACAAAAGAAATAAAGAGAAAAGGCATGTGAAGTGAATGAAGTCCATAGGAAACTAGGCACAAACTTCCAAGAGTCTTCTCCAGTGGAGTCACAGGACATGCTTAATTCTCCTAGTAATGAGTTATGACAACACTTCTGAAATGTTGCCAACCAGGGGAGCTCATTAGAAGCTCAGTGCCCAGGGTTTTTACTAGGTGCTTATCATGTAGGCACCCTGTGTCTATTGTGCATCCATATTCCAGACCCCTAGAAGGAAAGCAGGTGTTAAGCATAAACCATATTATTTGTATAACTCTTTGTATAAATAGTTTAGGTACAATGAAACATGCTTGTCATTTATAGAATGCCAGGAACACTCCTGAAATCATTTTCCCAGATACCAGCCAAGGGCCAACCTTATAATAAAGTCTTTTAAAAGATAGTAGTCAGGGGGCGCTTGGGTGGCTCAGTGGGTTAAAGCCTCTGCCTTTGGCTCAGGTCATGATCTCAGGGTCCTGGGATCGAGCCCCGCATTGGGCTCTCTGCTCAGCAGGGAGCCTGCTTCCCTCTCTCTCTCTCCCTCCTGCTCCTCTGTCTGCTTGTGATCTCTGTCTGTCAAATAAATAAATAAAATCTTAAAAAAAAAAAGATAGTAGTCAGGGCTGCTGTGTTAAATCTCTTCTGTGCGTATGGATATACCATATTTTGTTTATCCATTCATCAGCTGATAGACATTTGGGTTGTTTTGACTTTTTGGCAGTTATGGATAATTCTACTGTGAACATTCATGTACTGATTTTTATGGGAACATATGTTTTCCTTTCCCTTGTCTTATATACCTAGAAGTGAAATTTCTGGGTCATATGGTAAACTTTTGAGGAAATGTCAGACTCTTTCTAAAAAGGCTATACCATTTTACATTCCTGCCAGCATGTATGAGGATTCCAGTTTCTCTACATTCTTGACAACACTTGTTATTATCTGTCATTTTGATTATAGTCACCATAGTGGGTGTGAAGTGGTATCTCATTGTGATTTTGATTTGTATTTCTCTGATGGCTTTTGATGTTGAGTATCTTTTTATGTGCATATTGGCTATTATATATCTTCTTTGGTAAACTCTATTCACATTCTTTGCCCATTTTAAGTTGGGTCATTTGTCTTTATATTATTAAATTGTTTATATTTTTAAATTTTTATATATTTGATATTCTGTACATAGTCTCTATATATGAATTTTATTCTGGGGCACCTAGGAGGCTCAGTGGGTTAAGAGTCTGCCTTTGGCTCAGGTCATGATCACAGGGTCCTGGGATTGAGCCCTGCATTGGGCTCCCTGCTCCATGGGGAGTCTGCTTCTCTCTCTACCCTAACCCCTGTTCATGTTCTCTCTTGTGTATCTGCATGCGCTTTCTATCTCTCTCTCAAATAAATAAAACCATTTTCAAAAAAGAATTTTGTGGGCGCCTGGGTGGCTCAGGTCATGATTTCAGAGTCCTGGGATCGAGTCCCACATTGGGCTCTCTGCTTGGCAGGTGCCCACTTCCTCCTCTCTCTCTCTGTCTGCCTCTCTGCCTACTTGTGCTTTCTCTCTGTCAGATAAATAAATAAAATCTTTAAAAAAAAGAATTTTGTTCTATGTAAAAGGATTTTAAAATTCTTTATTTGTTCTAGATATAAGTCTCTTTATCAGGTGTGATTTGTAGTTTCTCCCATTCTGTGAGTTGTCTTTTAACTTTCTTCATAGCGTCTTTGAAAGTACAAAAGTTTATAGTTTCTATGATTTTCACTTTCTTTCTTTCTTTCTTTTTTTTTTTTTTTGTTACTTGTACTTTTGATGTTATGTGTAAAAAACCATTGCCTAATCCAAGGTAATGAAGATTTATACCCATGTATACTTTTTTAGTTCTTACATTTAGATCTTTCACCTATACTGAATTAATTTTTGTATGTATTGTGAGGCTAGTATCCAGCTTTGTTCTTTTGTATTTGGATGTCCAGTTGTCTCAGCATCGTCTTTTGAAGAGACTTTTCTTTTCCTGTTGGATTTTCTGGACACCTGTAAAGGAAAAACATTACTGTGTGTTTACTTTTAATACTCTACTCATAGAATAATTCACTTCTGTCCCTTCTGGTCACCAAAAGTGTGGGAGTTTTCCTCCACACCAAGCAATTCTCTGAGGTTCTCCAGATACCAGCTGGGTGTTCTACCCACTTAATTCAATTCTGACACTACCTGGAGATATTATTAATTCCCACAGGTTAAGGTTCAGTCCCATAAGACTGCCCCAAACCCTT
The DNA here is from genome assembly GCF_002288905.1 of Enhydra lutris kenyoni. Taxonomy (NCBI): domain Eukaryota; kingdom Metazoa; phylum Chordata; class Mammalia; order Carnivora; family Mustelidae; genus Enhydra; species Enhydra lutris. The sequence goes on from NW_019154093.1 coordinate 58,399,547, forward strand.
TTTAGATGCCAGTTGCAAGTCCAGGGTGTTCCCTGTGCTTCTGCCCAAAAGCTGTGAATTGAATGTTCCCATGACTCCTTTCTCAGGTTCAGTTAATTTGTTAGAACACAGATCTCACAGAACTCAGGAAAAGATTTTACTTACTAGATTGCTGATTGACTATAAAAGGATGTAACTTAAGGACAGCCAGATTGTGGGGGAGGGTGCCCGGGTTGGTCAGTTGATTGGGCAACTGCCTTCAACTCAGGTCATGATCCTGGAGTCCTAGAATCAAGTACCATGTCGGTCTCCCCGCTCAGTGGGGCATCTGCTTCTCCCTCTGACCTCTCCGCTCACACACACTCTCTCTCTAATTCTCTCTCTCTCTCTCAAATAAATAAAGTCTTAAAAAAAACAAAAACAAAAACAGCCAGATGGAAGAGATGGAAAGGGTGAGTATGTGGAGAGGGGTGTGGAACTCCCATGCACTTTCTGGGTGCACCATTCTCCCAGCTCCTCCATGTGTTCCCCAACCCAGAGGTTCACTGAATCCCATCCTTTAGGGTTTTTATGGAGGCTTTATTACATAGGCATGGTAGATGAAATCATTGGCCGTTGATAATTAATTCAGACTCTTGCCAACCAGCCCCTGTCCTTGGGAACTTTCCAAATGTCACCTAGCTCATTAATGTAAACTCTACTGTGGTTCAAAGGGCTTGTTATGGATAAGAAAAGCCTTCCATTCCACTTCTAGCCCTCTGGCGCTATTTCAGGAACTGGGAACAAAGCTAAGTATTATAGCAAAAATGTCTCTATAACTCTTGCATGGGAAATTACAAGGGTTTTAGGAGATATGTGCCAGGAACAGTGGACAAAGACCAAATATATATTTCATGTTATTAGTTGTAGTTGTAGTTGTAGACACTTAGTTCTCTTCCTCTAATCTATGTTTATCCCTGTGCTAGTACCACATAGTACAGATGACTATAGATTTGTAGGAAGCTTAGAATTTGGGAAGTGTGAATCCTCCATCTTTGTTCTTTGTCAAGGTTGTTTTGACTATTCTGGGTGCCTTGCATTTCGGTTTGAATTTGAGGACTGACTTTTTGGTTTCTGCAGCAAAGTAGTTGAGTTTTGATAGATACTGCATTGAATCAAATCTGTAGAGCAATTCAGAGAGTATTGCTATCTTAACACTCTTAAATCATCTACAATGTGTTTGCCTTTATAAAATTGCTTTCAGCTTTGTTTTTTATAGCTTTTGAATATACAAGTCTTATGCTTTTTTAAAAAAATTTTTATTTATTTATTTGACAGAGATCACAAGTAGGCAGATAGGCCTGGGGTGGGGGGTGTGGGGGAGCAGGTTCCCCGCTGAGCAGAGATCCCAATGCGGGGCTCGATTCCAGGACCCTGGGATCATGACTTGAGCCAAATGTAGAGGCTTTAACCCACTGAGCCACCCAGATGCCCCAAGTCTTACGCTTTTTTGTGAAATATATTCTTTTTTTTTTTTTTAAAGATTTTATTTATTTATTTGTCAGAGAGAGAGAGAGGGAGAGAGAGCGAGCACAGGCAGACAGAGGCAGAGGGAGAAGCAGGCAGGCAGAGGCAGAGGGAGAAGCAGGTTCCCTGACGAGCAAGGAGCCTGATGTGGGACTCGATCCCAGGACGCTGGGATCGTGACCTGAGCTGAAGGCAGCTGCTTAACCAACTGAGCCACCCAGGCGTCCCTGTGAAATATATTCTTAAGTATTTTATTTTTTTGATGTTATTGTAAATAGTACTATTTTCTAATTTTGTTTTAAACTGCTGATTTCTAGTATTTAGAAATACAGTTGATTTTTGCATATTGATCTTGTATCCTGCAACCTTGTAGAACTTGTGTAACAAATAGGTTTTGGGTTGGATTTCCAGGGATTTCTATATACGAGTTTGTTACTTGTAAATAGAGATAGCTTTGCTTATTCCTTTCCAGTCCAGATGCCTTTTATTTCTATTTCTTGCCTAATCCCCGGCTAGAGCCTCCAGTTAAACGTTGAATAGAAGTAATGAGAATAGGCAGGCATCCTTTCTGATCTTAAAAGGAAAGTTTTCCATCTTGTACCATTAAATATGATGTTAGCTGCGGGTTTTTCATAGATGTTCTTTATCAGGTTGAGGGCATTCCTTCTATTCCAAGTTCGTTGAGTGTTTCTTCCTGACGGTGTTGGATTTTGTTAAATTCTTTTTCTGCATCTATTGAGGTGATCTTGTATTTTTTGTCCTGTTGATATGCTGACTTAGTCCTGCTAAGAGAACTAAATTGACAAGGTTTTATGATGTCTTTGGGCTGCTCTAAAAAAAATACTACAGACTGGGTGGCTTATAAACAACATTTATTTCTCACAGTTCTGAGGGTGGAAGTCCAAGACCAGAGTGCCAGCATGGTAGGTTTTGATGAAGACCCTGTTCAGGGTTGTAGATGCTGACTTCTCACTGTGTCCTCACATGGTGGAAGGAGGTGAGCGATCTTTTTGGAGTCTCTTTTATAAGGGCACTAATCCCATTTGTGAAGGCTTCATCTAAGTTACCTCTCAAAGGCCTCACCTCCTACCAAATATCACATTGGGCATTAGGTTTCAACATACAAATTTTGAGGTTCTACAAACATGCAGACAATAGCATGAGATGTATAACATTGATTTTCGTTTGTTTAGTTACCCTTGAATTCCTGAGATAAAACCCAGTTGGTCATGGTTTATAATCCTTTTTACATGTTGCTAGATTCAGTTTGCTGTTACTTTGCTAAGGAGTTTTTTCATCTATATTAATAAGGAATATTAGTCTATGGTTTTCTTTTCTTTTGGTGTCTTTATTTGCTTTTGTATCAGAATAATAATGGCCTCAGAATGAGTTAGGAAGTGTTCCTGCTTTCTGTTTTTTAGAAAAGTTTGTGAAGGATTGGTGTTATTTCTTTAAGCATTTGGTAGGTTCACCAGTGAAGCTTCCTGGTCCTGGATTTATTTTGGGGAAAGTTTTTGACTGCTAATTCAATATCTGTGGTTCATATAGGTCTGCTCAGATACTCTTTCTCCTTAAGTCAGGTTTGGTAGTGTGTGTCTTTCTAGGAATTGTCCATTTTATCTAGGTTATCTAGTTTGATGGCCTTGTATATATTCCTTTCTAACATTAAAATATTTCATAGACTACTTTTAAAATGCTCTGCTCTTTGAGATATTTTTCCAGTTACTTCATCTAAAAGTGGTTTTAAAATTATGTAGTTGAGGTGTGCCTGGGTGACTCAGTGGGTTAGTCCTCTGCCTTCGGCTCAGGTCACGATCTCAGGGTCCTGGGATCAAGCCCTGCATCGGGCTCTCTGCTCAGTGGAGAGCCTGCTTCCCCCCCGCCTCTGCCTGCCTCTCTGCCTACTTGTGATCTCTCTCTCTCTGTGTCAAATAAGTAAATAAAATATTAAGAAAATAAAATATGTAGTTGTATTATATGGAAGCAGAACTTGGGAAACTAGCTTTGAAGAATCACCACCATTATTTTCATTAATATTTTACATTTTCTTTTAGGATTGTATATTCATCAAATAGAAGCCTAAAAAACTATGAAGAGGAAATTCTTAGGAAAAAGATAGTAGAGAGGAGAGTACCACAAAAGAAACAGGACTTCAGTTGTGGAAAGTACACTGATAATGATGGAAGATCATCTGTAGAGTTCTTAGATAAAAAGTCATCTCCTTGTTCTCTTCTGAAGCATGCAGTTCCTGAGGATATCAGTGATGGAGAGGACAATTTAATTTCCACTGGTAAGGCAGTTTTTTGGTGGATTTTTATAAAATTTTAATGCCATGAAAGTAACTATATTCTGATACAATTGGAGAAAAACATACTTCAAAAATCAATTCTACTGATTTCTTTTTTATAGGTAAATGAAATAAAAGTAAATGAAAGTAAATGTAATAAAAGTAAGTGAAAGTAAATTTTTTCTGGGTAAGTGAAAGTAATACTATAGTCAACTCCTAGTTTTCCCAAATAACTGGAGATGGGGTTATTATGAATAAATTTACTATTCTCCTCTTAAGCCTCCACATGTCATCATCATCCTTATTCTAGTCCAAACCAATAAAAACTTTAGCAGACTATAGATTCAGTTCTGTTATAACACAATATATGTATTAATTAAAAACAATATGCAGCATAAAAATCACCATTATTTTTTGTCATGACACAAAAAAATTACTGACAATTTTGTTGTGATACATTTTAAAAAGATAAGAATCTAATAAAAATGGTCTGGTTTTACACATTGAATTGTTAAGAAATACATAAATAGTACAATAAATATGGTAGTTGACCTTGAAAAAGAACTTGAATCTGCTTGTTGAAGATAGTGCCAGAAGGGTTGCAGCAGCTGGTGCAACCACTCTGGAAAACAGCATGGAGGTTCCTCAAAAAGTTGAAAATAGAGCTACCCTATGACCCAGCAATCACACTACTGGGTATTTACCCTAAAGATACAAATGGAGTGATCTGAAGGGGCACATGCACCCAAATGCTTATAGCAGCAATGTCCACAATAGCCAAACTATGGAAAGAACCTAGATGTCCATGAACAGGTGAATGGATAAAGAAGAGGTGGTATATATATATATATATATATATACAATAGAATACTATGCAGCCATCAAAAGAAATGAAATTTTGCCAGTTGGACGACATGGATGGAACTAGAGGGTATTATGCTTAGCGAAATAAGTCAGTCAGAGAAAGACAATTATCATATGATCTCCCTGATATGAGGAAGTTGAGATGCAACATGTGGGGTTTGGCAGGTAGGAAAAGAATAAATGAAACAAGATGGGATCGGGAGGGAGACAAACCATAAGAGACTCTTATTTTCACAAAACAAACTGAGGGTTGCGGGGGGTGGGGGGAAGGGAGAGGGTGGTGGGGTTATGGACATTAGGGAAGGTATGTGCTATGGTGAGCGCTGTGAAGTATATAAACCTGGTGATTCATAGACCTGTACCCCTGGGGCTAATAATACATTATATGTATTATGTATTAAAAAAAAAAGAAAGAAGGGTTGCAGCTTGTGAACTGTTGTGAATTGGCAGAAGGAGGATGTTAAGGACATAGGAATAAATATAGATATAAGTATAGATGATATAGATAGAGATACAGTAATAGTAGATATTCTAGCAGGAGACTCAAGATCTCTGGTTTAATTATTATTTATAGAGCATCGTAGTGCAAGTTCCCAACCCACAGTCCCCACGAAGTTCTGTGGTGAGGGCCTGAAGTTACCCTGCATGTGAAGTGGTAATGCACCATATGAGAGGAATACTAAATTAGGAGATTTTCATAGGCTACTGGCAGATCTGATCGAAATAGACAGAGGGAAATAGAGTAGGAGGGAGGGGGTCTCTACTTTGGAATGTAAATAAATCTTCCCTGGTAAAGGGAGAGGAAGGTAGCTTCAACACCCTGGAGTACAGAGAAATGGTTTTGAGGGGAAGAATATCTGTAAATCTTTCTGGAACCTCACAGTATTTCTAGCCTCCAAGGCATGTTTGTTCTTTTTCATTCTTTATCCAAGTTTTCCAATTCTCTGCCCAGAAAGTATGCTCTGCCTCATACAGAAACACAAAAATTTTCATAGAAAATGGTCTCCTAACAGTTGGTTATGTAAAATCAGATGGAAATTTATAACACCAGATATGGAGGATGTAGGTTATAACATGCGGTTAACTGAGGTATCTGTATAAGATGTTTGTGTATGTTTTATGTATTCTTATATGGCTCCATTCAGCTGGGTGTAGTTTTTTGCAGGGACCTACTGTTTCTTGTGAATAAGCTGCAAGGAAGTGAAATGCACATAAGCAGATGAAAATTTCACATCATGTTCAGATTGTTCCCTAAAATATCAATTGTGTTAGATCAAACTGATATTTTCAAAACAAGCATTGTAGCACAATTGAATGTATATGAAAGTATCTGTTAACTAAAAGATTTTATTACTGATATTTAGTACAACAATAATAATAATAACCAAACTGATTTAAACTGATTTAATAACCAAACTGATTTAGAATCCTTGTTGTATGTGTGTTAACATCTAACTATGGTGAATGTGTCTATTCTAGGCTTTGAGGTAGATACAGTCATATAGTCTATCTCATTTAGTCTCAGACAACTCTGATAAATAAGTGGCTGTAGGCTGATTTTTATAGATGAGAACTCTAAGGAGGTATACCCTTATATACTTTGGGACTTTCTCAAGGCCACACAGTTGGCCGAGCTGATATTTAGTATTCATTTTTCCTGTCTCTTGTCTAGAGTTCTCCCACAGCCCCACAGCAGCCCATTAAAAGTGGCCAAACATGTTGCAGATGTAAGTGAAAAGAACTCATTGACCCCTCAAGTCCTTGTTTTTTAACTACTTTCTCCTTTCCCCTATGGAAGACCCACATGTTTACCAATTTAAGCAGACACTTGTTGTCCGGATTTTACTAACTTCTTTGCAAGCTTTCCTACTGTCAGTGTCACCTTCCTTGAAATTCCCTGTGTTCTATGGCCCTCCGCTCTCTTGATTTTCCTTCCTGGCCATTCCTCTGTCTCCTTCACTGGCACATGATTTTTCTACCCCTTCATTAATTGGTTTTCTCCACTTTTTTTGAGTTTCGGATCCAACCACTGACTAGACATATCTGTCTAAATATACTTTTAATATCTCAAAATTTAATCTGTCTCAGATTGACTTAATCATCTGCTTCCCATCCTAATCTGTTCTTAAGTGCTCTGTGATGTGAATTTTATCTCTTATCATTCTACTCAGTTACTCTTTTATCCTTTATTATATTCATGACCATATCTATTGATTTGTCTCCTTAGTATTTTGTTAAGTTCATTTACTTATTTAAATAATCTTTATACCCAACATTTGGCTTGAACTCAAACCTTAAGATCAAGAGTCTCATGCTTCTTGCACTGAGCTTGCCAGGTGCCCCTTTCTTAAATATTTTAAATACTTCTCTCCTTTTTTTAAGATTGTATTTATTTATTTGACAGAGAGCGTGAGTGTGTGTGAGAGGGAACACAAGCAGGGAGGGTGGAAGAGGGAGAAGCAGGCTCCCCACCGAGTAGGGAGCCCAATGTGGGTCTCGATCCCAGGACCCTGGGATCATGACCTGAGCCAAAGGCAGACACTTAACAACTAAGCCAATACTTCTCTCCTTTACCCTCTTGCCATTTCTTGATTTCAGGTCTTCGCAATTTTTCTTGAGCATTTGCACCCCAGCTAGTTGCCAGGCCTCTCATTGTACCACCCTCCATTTATACTGTGTAGAACAATATAAACTGCAGATGTGATCATAGTACTCTCCTTATTAAAATTCTTTGGTTGTTTCCCATAGCCTTAATATAAATTCCAGGTTCTTTCCCATGACATAAGGGAATTTGTGTACTGGCTCTTACCTAGAATTCTGCTGCTGTTTCTCTTCACAACCCCCTCCTACCCCTTGAGCTCTAGTCTTACTGAATTATTTGGTATTTCCCTCAAAGAACTGTATTTTCTGGCCTCTATGCTCTTGCACTTCCTATTTGTTCCTGGAATGCCATTCTAATTTATTACATATATTTTTAAAAGATTTTATTTTTATGTAATCTCTACACCCAGCATGAGGCTTGAAATCACAACCCCAAGATCAAGAGTCACATGCTCTGCTGACTGAGCCAGTCAGGTGCCCCCTAATTATCACATTTTTAAATGGAATATTGACTTTGCATTAGGTTTTGAATGCTTAAGAGTGAACAAAACAAATAGTGTTGGTGTCCTGCAGTCTAGGAGGAGATACAGTCAGATGGATTAGCCCAGAGTGTGATGAGGACACAGATAAGGTACATTTTACTTGGACCTAGTTAGCATTCAGACAAAGCCACATGAAGGGAGTGATGTTTAGTTGAATCTCAGGGGGAAAAAAAGCAGGAGTTAAACAGGCAAAAATAATTTAGGGGAGAAGTGTTCCAGACAAAGAAGACAACATGCTTAGAGGCAGAGAAAGCTCAGGCACATAGCAAATTTTGAAGGCTGAAAATAGTTTGTTGTGGGACTGGGGTGGAGCAGGGGACAAGAATGGTCAAAGTAAGAGATGAGCCTGGATATATAAGCAGAAGCCAGATCATTGAAAGCCTTGTATAAAGGATGACCTTATTTCTTATTGTCCAAATTGGGATACTTTTGAAAGAGTGAAAAGTGCAGAGTTATTATTGTGGCCAATAATTATTCCGGGGCAATAGGCATTAACTGGGACTGTCCCAGGCAAACCATCTTGAGACATGTGGTCATCTTATAAGCCATTTTGGAGAGTTTAGAGGGTACTATTTGGCAGGCTTATGGAGTATAAGCAGAACAAGATTAGGGTAGAGTGGAATGATGACTTCAGCCTGAGGAACATTGAGGTTGGAGTTTCTCTAATGTGGTTTTTTTTTTTTTTTTCCCATTGCCCCACTTCTGACACCAAAATGTGTGTTTTTTCCACCACACCAACTAATTCTCCAATACCAATTGGGTATACAGCAATTCAATTCTGACACTAAGGGTTATCCTGTTATTTGGGGTAATAGTCATGATCACAATCTTCACCCTGTCAGCATGCCTTGGAGAGCTGTGGCCCCCCCTCCAGGGTTGGAGAGCTCGGGCTGGTCCCCAACCACCTGCATAGTGAGGAGCTGGATGTTGTGTGGCCTGGTAAGCCATTGTAAGACCTTGGCTTTTACTATTTAAAAAAATGGAGAGAGCCATATGGCTTTGAACTGAGATGGATCATGATTTATATTGCATTTTTAAAACATGCCTCTGTGGGGCTGAAAAGTGGTAGATGTGTTGGGAAGTTATTGCGGAGATCTAGATGTGAGGTGATGGTGGCTTGGACTGGGGTGGTAGCCATGGAGATAATGAGTCCTGGTTGGATTCTGGATCTCTTTTGGTATTAGAGCCAATGATGACATTGTGGTTTATAAATATATAAATCTATAAATGTGTAAATTTGGTTGGTGGGAATTTGTCCCCAGTGACGGATTCTCAGCAGATGTACTAATTAAAGTTTCTGGACTGACAAAGCTATGATAATACAGTATAGTAATTTTTTTAATATGAACATGTTTTATATTTTACTCTTCACTTTCTGAATGGTGAATCTTTTGAAGTAGAGATACTTTTAAAAGTATTTATTTTCTTAATTTTTCTATACTGTATGTAGTACTAAACTCATAGTAAGTGTTCCATAAATCCCATTGCTTTTAGTTGAATATCTGTTGGTTCAAATGTCATTTTCACCACAAAGTCATAAACAGGAATAGGAAGGAATTAGGTAATGAAAAAGGGTATCAAATTGGAAAATTTTCTAGTTTCCTATGTCTGATATTCATGAAGTGGCTTCAGTTTTGGTATATAATTTTGTAATAATATTAACTATATTTACTGCAAATCTATATTAAAAGGTTTATTTATATTTAAATTAAGTTGAAATTTATATTTCAAAGCAAGATATAGATGATTTAATGTTGTTTTATCTTGAATTTACCAGTTAAATATTGTAGTTATAATTGTTCTCTCTTAGTAGCTAATCAAGATAACTATGTGGAAAAACCTTTAGTTAATATTAAAACACAAGTTTTTTGGATATTTATAATGAAGAAACCATTTTGGATATTTATAATAAAGAAATCATTTATCTCTTTTAAAGATAATTATGACTTGGATCCTGCATCTGAATTAGGAGAAGATTTATTGAAACTTTACGTGAAACACTGTTGCCCAGATATTGATATTTATGTTGATGGAAAAAGTTTTAAAGCTCACAGGTAAATAGGCATGTGATTTGGTGTCTTGGTTGTGAAAATGAAGTTTATACGGGTGGTTGTCTCTTCCTAGCACAGTGGTTTTCAAGCTGATTCACAAAAATCACAGGGTTTTATGGTGATGCCTTAGCAGACCTGTGACAGGGGAGGAGGGTGGACATCAGGCAGGGTTTTCTGCCTGCAGGTTCACCCAGGCTCACATGTGAGCATGTTTCAGTTAAAGTAGATCTCTGCTTTGTATTGGACTTGAACCTAAGGTTTCATTAGAAGAAGATATTCTGTTGCCTAAAATAGGTTTGAAAGCCACTGTCACAGAAAATATAATTAAATGCAGTTTTTAATTTCCAGGCATTATAGTACTGAAAATGATTATTTCTACATGAATGACATGTATATCTCTGGATGCATTTTGGCTCAAAGTCTTTGATTCAGAATAAATATTCTTATGAATAGCATTGATTAGAAGGCTTAATATTTCAATGTACTTTTTAAAAACCATTATTATGCTTTAGAATTGGGTTGCTTAGACATTCTAGTCTTTTAGATTTCAAATTAAAGCCTACTCTTTTTTTGTAAGTAACTAAAATCTGTTTAAAAGAAGAAAAATTTTTAATAAATACAGATTTTCTTTTGGAACTCAAGGGAAAGAAGTACAGCTGGACTTCACAATGGATAAGAAATGGAACCAGAAGACTGAGGAACCCAGTATTTTTCCTCCCTCTTTTTGTGTTTCAAATAGAATGTTGATAAGTTATTCTGGTGCTCCAGAAAAGGAAGAACCAGGTTATTTGCAATGGCAAGAACCAGTCTTCTAGGTTCAGGGGTACACAGTCTTTTTTTTTTTTTTTTTTTTTTTTAAAGATTCTGTTCATTTATTTGACAGACAGAGATTACAAGTAGGCAAGAGAGGCAGGCGGGATGAGAGAGGAGGAAGCAGGCTCTCTGCAGAGCAGAGAGCCCCATGCGGGCTCGATCCCAGGACCCTGGGATCATGACCTGAGCCGAAAGCAGAGGCTTTAATCCACTGAGCCACCCAGGCACCCAGTACACAGTCTTAATGAAATTAGCAGTGGGTTTAGATGACAGGAATCTACCATGCCAATAGTAGTGATGTTTATGCTTTCAAAAATCATATTGGCTTTGCCAATTAATTGACAGCAGTACATTGCTAAACTCTAGGATTACCAGTTTCAGTCAGACTTTTTACCATTCAGAATTTGAGCTTTTCTCTTGGGAACATGTATTTTGTAATTGTAAGTACATACATATGCACATTTTTCTAATTTTTATGAAATCTCCATTACATATAGTAAAATATAGGGTGTAATACTGATCTATTAATGTATTTTCCATATTGTGGATATATATTTCCCAAATTGTGTGTGTGTGTGTGCATGTGTGTTTGTTTACTTCTTTGATTCTTTTTTTTTTTTTTTGAGGGTGGGGCAACGCAATTTTGTTTTAAAAAATTAATTTTGTTTTGTGTTCAGGTTTTTCTTGAAACCACAGGGGCATTGTACCAAAGTTTTACTTATAGATCCCTAAGGTTATTATCGTACAGGGAAGCAAGACTTTGTGATCATTTGCAATATATCCTCAAACAGTGTCTATATTTGGCCTCTCTGTGTGCTGCCTGACAGTGGACTATGTTTTCGGAGCTGGATCTGGAATATTATGTTTGTATTCCAGGAGAGCTCTTGCTTACATTTCAGGTTTATTTTGTTCACCTAGCTATAAAAAATAAGTGTATATTAACTAGAAAGGCAATTTCCTGAGCATATGTTCCAAGAAGATCTGGCTTAAGTTTTTCTACTTTGTTAGTACACTTATATGAGTTACAATGGCAGAATCTAAATCTCAAGATTACTTTCATAGTCCAAACTTGAATAAATCTATGTTTAGTACATAATATTATTATACAGTTTAAGGAAAATTATGTCAGTAGTTCAGAAGACACACATTCATGTCATGTAGTTTAAAGCCCAACATCAGAACTTTCTGAATTACTTCTTGTTCTAAATGATCAGTTGTCATCACTTACCCTAGTGATGTGGCTAAAAATCCATTTGTGATATGACTGTTGTAATTTTTAAATTATATGTACTCATATATTGAAAGATCAGTGCAAGTACTCATAAATACCAGAATTTATGATCAGAATTACATTCACATTAGGGTTGTATTTTATAACCCATTTAGTTTGCTTAATTTAATATGTCCAAATTGCTGTGGTAATGAGGTAGTTTCTTCTTGAATCCCTGTCTTTCATGCTCTCTCTTCACAAACATACCCGATACCTGGTTCTTCCAAGATTATCTCTCCAGTTGCCAGTTATTCTGTCAAGTCTTTATCCTGATCCCCAGTCCTTGATATGCTGCAATATGGTCTGATGCCAGTTACTTCCTTGTGGTGGCACAATTAAGCCAAAGAAGTTATTGTATAACAGAGTGGTTAAGAGTGTATGAACTGTGTGTGGAGCCTTTCTGCCTGGGTTTGAATTCTAACCCTACCATCTTTCAGCTCTGTGAATTTGGGCAAATCATTTAACCATTCTCTGCTTTAACATCCTCATCAAACATGGGTATTCTCAAAGTACTCATCTCATGGGGTGATTATGAGGATTAAATTACTTTAAAGGACTATGTAGGTGTTTGCTACCATCATCCAGGCAATAGCCCTTTGATAACAAGCTTTTGTGTAGATGGTAGAAACAACCTGTATAGACTTATATGGAGTAAGCAGAGAAATATGGTTTGAATCACTTGCATTTCCCCCCAATCCAAGGATGGGACAGCAGTTTACCTCCAGGAAAAGTCACATTTACTTTACTCTTCTCCATCTACACAGGCCTTTTCCCCTCTGAAGCATATTCTTCACTCTTCTCACATATTTGTCCTTGTTTATCTCCAATACTTCTACTCAAAGGAGAAATGAGGAGAGCTCTTTTTATTTGAGAGGGTGAGGGTTAAAATAAAAAGAGGACCCCTTAGAGTTCATTGATCCTGTTTGTTAGTAATGTTACTCCTTTTCTGAGTATTGCTTCCTGGGACACTACTATGCATTATGCTCTTTTGTAGACCTCTGTAACATTACTTTCCTGCCTGAATTGCTCTCAATCACTGGATGAATACCATCTGGATATTGTACATTTCTGTTTTCTTTTATTTCGTCCTGTCATCTTCAGCCTACCCCTAAGTTCATACCTGATGTACTCTATTGCAGAGCTCCCATTTTATGGCATTATTATTGTAGTGTTTCCCTGAGAGAAATTGAATCTGTTACATTTTTAAGATGTCTGTTTGTGGCACTTCCATGTTCCATAATTAAGATTTTCTTGGGCTGCTTTGTTGAAAAAGCATGGCAGTGATTCCTGATTTTAGCTTTGACAATCTGATAGCCTTTCCAAAATACCTTTTCATTTCAGTGCATGATATCATACCGTTAGGCTTTCATTTGTTGAGTTAAAGTGTTCAATTCCCCCTTTGAAATGTAGGTTTTTTCTGAATATTTAGCAAATTGGCAATCAATCAGGAGGTCAGTGTTCTAGTTTGTGCCGTAGTATTAATCAGTTACATGTTCAGCTGAAAGCTTTTTCAGAAGTGTATAGTTTAGTAATTCAGAAGTCAGTCTTTCTGAGTTTAGATTCTGACTCCACTATTTATGGAATGGTTGAGAAGTTGCTTAATGTCTTCAAGTCTCAATTTCCTTATCTATGAAAATAATAATAATATAATTATAACATATGATGGCTGTGAGGATTGAATCAGTTAATACAAAACACAATAGGTGACATGCTATAAGCTTTCAGTAAATGTTAGTTGCTATAAATATGTATTAGGTATCTGGAAGGAGACACACTGTTGCCTATTGTACCTGACCTTGTTGTCCAGGTTGGCAAACTATGGCTCAAATCTGGTTACTGCACTCTTTTTATATAAAACAACAAAAAACAAGCATATGCAACAGTAACCTGTAAAGCTTGATATTTGTTATCTGTCCCTTTATAGAAAAAGTTTACTGTCTTACTCAGATTGCCAGGAAGCCTTTAATGAAATGATAATAAAATTCCAAATTACCATGCAATAGAGTGAGTCACTAACATCTTAATATTAATTACTTTGTTAGTGATCAGTGGTCAACCCTGTCCACTTGTGAGGTTTGATGTGGTAATAACAGAGGGAAAATAGATAAAATTCCTTGGTGCCGCAGGCCTTTGAGGGATGCTGCAGTGGGGAACCAAAGCTAAAGGCTCTGGGTGCCTGAAAGGAGACAAAACACCTGCAGGAGTGGTTCCTTAACCGAACCTGATTAAAACTGCTCTTTATATATTCTCTGTAGAACATGCTAACAGCATAGTAGGCAGAACTTTCAAGGCTTAGGAGGCCCTTCTCTAGTGTAAGTACACTTTTCCATTCCTATCGTTGAGTTTGTGTCTTCCAAGAGTCACTTGGGTTATTCCCAAACCTACGTAATGCCATTTAACTTATTTTCACAGCATAACTTAATGAAAGATCTAATAAACCAATGATGCAAGAAATATGAAAGAATTATGTGGGGTACCTGGGTAGCACACTCAGTTAAGTGTCTGACTCTTTTTTTTTGGCTCGGGTCATGATCTCAGGGTCGTGGGATCGAGCCCAAGTCAGGCTTTGCATTCAGCATGGAGTCTCCTTGAGAGTCTCTCTCTCCCTCTCATGCTGTCTCCCTCTAAAGTAAGTAAATAACTCTTTAAAAAATTACTTTAAAAAAATTTATCATTCCAGTGAATGATAAAGTGAATGGGAAGATCTAATAAAAAGCGACACTTTAAAAATTGCTATTGAATTTAGTATAGATGAACAATATAAAAGTTTGAGAGGAAGTTATAGAAATTTAAAATGATTCTTTACTTAAGTTTCTTCACAAAAGTTTTAGATTTCATTCTTCATTTTAGAAAAATTTAAATTAGAAATTATAAGTATATATACATATATATCTATATCTTTTATGAGAAATAAATAAGTCAGTAAGCTGAGCTTAAGTCAGTAAGCTCACATTAAAAAAGGGATTGGCTTTATGGTGAAAGATTTGTGAATGAATGCATATATTTTTTTTAATAATTGGCAGGTGTTTTATTAAGATATAGTTTTTGGAAGTGGGAGAGATATTCTAACTGGTCTTCAGGTATATTTGTCAGTGATTGGTTGGCTGCAAGAAAGCAAGCAAACAGTTTGAAAAATTTCAAAAGAGAAAGGATTGTTCAGTGTTAGGGGTAAAGAGGTTTTTTTTGAGACTGCTAATTTCTTGCAAGAAGTATAGGGTCATTATCAAGTGAATATGGGTGGTATTCTCCCCATAAAGAGTATAGACCTTTCTTAGCATACTTCTATCTATATAATTTGGAATTTATGGAGTTGTTTTAACGCTCAGTAAAATGACTTTTTTTTTTAACTGAAGTATAGTTGACATATAATAATGTATTAGTTTCAGGTGCATAAACCATGATTCGACAACTTATACAGTATGCAGTGCTCACCACAGAAAGTGTAGTAACCACTGTCCCCATACATGGTTATTACAGTATTACTGACTGTATTTCCTATGCTTTACTTTTCCATATTTACTTTTAAGTTATTATAAAATGATTATGATATGCACAAATAATTTTTAAAATTCTCTCAAATTTTTTTATTAACCAAAAACTATCCGTTCTAAATAGTGCATCCATTACACTTTACAAACAATTTTTTAACTTAGGAAAGATAGTCTTATGAAAGCTATAATCAGTGGATGTCAAAGTGGGTGTCTTAAGAAAAAGCTCTTTGCTTTTTTATTTATTTTTTTTATTTTTTTATTTTTTTTTAAAGATTTTTATTTATTTATTTGTCAGAAAGAGAGAGAGAGAGAGCACAGGCAGACAGAGTGGCAGGCAGAGGCAGAGGGAGAAGCAGGCTCCCCTCAGAACAAGGAGCCCGATGTGGGACTCGATCCCAGGACGCTGGGATCATGACCTGAGCCGAAGGCAGCTGCTTAACCAACTGAGCCACCCAGGCGTCCCCTCTTTGCTTTTTTAAAGTTTATGTTCCGTAAGATGTTTGCAAAGAAGTACAGTAGGTGATAGTGACAACTGTAAAAACTTTGGATTCATTACCCTGGGTTTAATCTTTATTTAGTTATATAGAACTAAAAGTTTAGAAAGTATTCTTGGAGCAAGAGTACTTAAAGAAAAAAAAAAACCGTCCTAGTAAAAAAATTTCTTCTTTAGAGCTTCTCTGAGTAATCCAGGCCATTATTCTGCCTGGAGTAGTGAATCTAGTTCAGCTAACATCAGGAAGTATTAAATAGCAAGCAATGTACTAAAGCAAGAGCAAGGGGGAAATTAGGGCATCTTGACACAACCAGAAGCAGCCTCGTCAGTTGAGATTAAATTTAATCAAAAGGTGGAAATGGTTTTTGGTGTGTTGGAAAATGAAAAATCTGGCAAAGATATTTAATACATAGTGACATTTACAGCACTTTTATTATTATTTTTTTTAATGTAGGCTCCACACCCAGTGTAGAGCCCAATGTGGAGCTTAAACTCACCACCCTGAGATCAAGACCTGAGCTGAGATCAAGAGTCAGATGCTTAAATGACTGAGCCACCCAGGCGCCCCTTACAGCATTATTTTTCAAACTGAGGCCTATATCCTAATTGAGTAGGAATGTTTTCTGAGTTTCTGTCCGAAAGACAGGGCAATTGTTTAAGTCTCATATGCTTTTAATCTTACTTAAATGGAAATAGCATGCTGTGTTAGTGCAGATCTTCAGAGAAGCAGACATGAGGATGGGGGTAAGATATTTAATAGGGTAAATGCATGTGAGAGAACATGGAAAGGAATCCAGAGGCGACTGAAGGAGCTGTCAAACTGTAGTGTTGATTTGACCGTGATGGGAGGAGAAAGGGAAAGAAGGAAGCTTGAGTAGTAGCTTCTTAGGCTGCTGTGAGGGAACTCAGCAGACTATTAGAAAGTACCCAGGCCAAAGTCACCCATCAGAAAAGGCCCTGTCTCTCTGAAATAGGCCTGCCTATTGTCACTGATGTGCTCAGTCACTGGCAGGGAACAGCCTATGAGAAAGTGGCCTTGGGACCCATGTGGTACTGAATGCAGAGTGCTCTGCTGGGGCCATTGGTCATTTATGCAATCAAAGATCAGAGACTGCCATACATATAAGTCGTGACATGCTATATATTTACACAGTCATACCTCCTTCTATTGCATTTGGCTTTATTGTGCTTTTGAGATGGTATGGGTTTTTTGTTGTTGTTTTGTTTTTTATAAATTGAAGGTTTGTGGCAATCCTGCAGCAAACAAGTCTATCGGTGCCACTTTCCCAACTGCATTTGCTGACTTCATGTCTCTGTGTCACATTTTGATAATTTTTGCAATATTTCATTTTTTTCATTATTTTACTTGTTGTGGTGATCTGTGACCAGTGATTTTTGATGTTATTATAATTGTGCTGGGGTGCCACAAACTGTATCCATATAACATGGCCAACTTAATTGATACGTGTTATGTTTGTTCTGACTTCTCTCCCAATCAGCCATTCCCTAGTCTTTCTCCCTCTCCTCAGGCCTCCCTATTCCCTGAGGCACAACAGTATTGAAATTAGGCCAGTTAGTAACACTGCAATGGGCTCTAAGTATTCAAGTGAAGGGAAGAGCTGGACATCTCTCACTTTAAATCAAAAGCTAGAAAAAATTAAGCTTAGTGAGAAAGGCATGCTGAAAGCCAAGCCAGGCTGAAACTAGGCCTCTTGTGCCAAACACTTAGCCAAGTTGTAAATGCCAAGGAAAAGTTTTGAAGGAAATTAAAAGTTGTACTCCAGTGAACAAACAAATGTTAAGCGGAACAGCCTTATTTTTGATATGGAGAAAGTTTTAGTGGTCTGGATGGAAGCTCAAACCAGCCATCACATTCCCTTAAGCCAAAGCTGAATTCAGAGCAAGGCCCTAACTTTCTTCAATTCTGTGATGACTAAAAGAGGTGAGAAAGCTGCAGAGGAAAATTTTGAAGCTAGTGGATATTGGTTCATGAGGTTGAAGGAAAGAAATTGCCTTCATAACATGAAAGTGCAAGGTGAAACACATGGTGCTGATGTAGAAGCTGCAGCAAGTTATGCAGAAGATCTAGTTAAGATAATTCAGGAAGGTGGCTACACTAAACCACAGATTTTCACAGATTTTAGTCTATTGGAAGAAGATACAATCGTATTGCAAATGACATATCTGTTAAAGGGTTAGTATCCAAAATCTATAAAGAACATGTCAAATTTAACTCCCCTAAACCAAATAATCCAGTTAAGAAATGGGCAGAAGACATGAATTGGCATTTTTCCAAAGACATACAGATGGCTGACAGATACATAAAAAGATGCTCAGGGCACCTGGGTGGCTCAGTGGGTTAAAGCCTCTGCCTTTGACTCAGGTCATGATCCCAGGGTACTGGGATCGAGCCCCGCATCAGGCTCTCTGCTCAGCAGGGAGCCTGCTTCCTCCTCTCTCTCTCTGCCTGCCTCTCCGCCTGCTTGTGATCTCTGTCAAATGAATACATAAAATCTTAAAAAAAAAAAAAGATGCTCAACGTAACTCATCATCAGGGAAATACAGATCAAAACTACAATGAGATACCAACTCATACCTGTCAGAATGGCTAAGATTTAATAGTACAGGAAACAGCAGATGTTGGTGAAGATGCGGAGAAAGGGGAACCCTCTTACAGTGTTGGTCACAATGCAAACTATTGCAGCCACTCTGGAAGACAGTATCTCTGTTCTGTCTATACTGTTCCTCAATGAGTTAAAAATAGTACTGCACTACGATCCAGCAATTGCACTACTAGGTATTTACCCAAAGGATACAGAAATACAGATTTGAAGGGGTATGTGTACCCTACTGTTTATGGCAGCATTATCAGCAATAGCCAAATTATGGAAAGAGCCCAAATGCCCATTGACTGATGGTAAAGAAGATGTGGTATATATATACCCAATGAAATATTACCCAGCCATCAGAAAGAATGACAGCTTGCCATTTACAATGACAGAGATGGAGCTAGAGTATTGTGCTCAGCAAGAGAAGTCAGAGAAAGACAAATAACCATATGATTTCACTCATATGTGGAATTTAGGAAGTGAAACAGGTGAACATGGGGGGTGGGAAGAGAGGTAAACCAGATAACAGGTTCTTTTTAATTATAGAGAACAAACTGAGGGTTATTAGAGGGGAGGTAGGTGGAAGATGGGTTAAATGAATGATGCCTATTAAGGAGGGCACTTGTGATGAGCGCCGGGTTTTATGTGTAAGTGATAAATCCCTAAATTCTACTGAAACTAATATTACACTATATGTTAACTAGTTGGAATTTAAATAAGAATTTGAGACTAAAAAAAATTAAAAAGATGCAGGTTAACCTAGGACTTTCTTGGCTAAAGAGGAGAAGTCATGCGTGGCTTCAAAGAATAGAATGACTCTTATCGATAGAGTATCTCTCTTCAGGAAAAAAAGAAAAGGTTTCTTTTATTTTTTTTTTTATTTTTTTTTTTAAAGATTTTATTTATTTATTTGAGAGAGAGACAGTGAGAGAGAGCATGAGCTAGGAGAAGGTCAGAGAGAGAAGCAGACTCCCCGCAGAGCTGGGAGCCCGACGCAGGACTCGATCCCGGGACTCCAGGATCATGACCTGAGCTGAAGGCAGTCGTCCAACCAACTGAGCCACCCAGGCGTCCCGAAAAGGTTTCTTTTAAAATATTGCTACTCATTGACAATGCACCTGATCACCCAGGAACTCTGATGGAGATGGACAACCAGATTAATGTTGTTTTCATGCCTGCTAGCACAGCATGCCTCCCTCTCTCTTCCCCCACCCCACCCTTCCGCTCCTGTGCACTTTCTCTCTTTTAACAAAAAAAATGCTTTGTCTGCTAATTCCATCATCTCTTTCATTTCTGGGTATGCTTCTTTTGACTGCTTTTTGTCCTGGTTAAAGTTAAATTTGCTACTTCTTTACATACCTAGAAGTTTTTTTTATTACATACTGAATGTTATGTTGTTGAGTGTTTTAATTTTGTTGTCTATCTTTAAAAAGAGTGTTGAAGTATGTCTTAGCAGGTGATCCACTATGATCAAGGAGTCATTTTAACTTTCAAGTCTTATTATGTAAGAAATTATTATAGGGGTGCCTGGGTGACTCAGCCGGTTAAGCATCTGCCTTAAGCTCAGGTCATGATTCCAGGAGCCTGGGATGGAGCCCCACATTGGGCTCCCTGCTCCGCAGGGAGCCTGCTTCTCCCTGTCCCTCTGCCTGTAGCTCCCCCTGCTTGTGCTTGCGCACGCTCTCTCTCTCTCTGTCAAATAAATAAATAAAAATCTTTTTAAAAATTAATAAAAGAAATTATTATATATTACATTAAATATAATATATATATTATTATATAAGGCTGTAGTTGCCATAGATAGTGATTCCTCTGATGGATGGGCGAAGTCTGTTGAAGACCTCTGTAAAGGATTCACCATTCTAGATGCTGTTAAGAACATTAGTGATTCATAGGAAAAGGGAAAAATATCAATTGTTGCAGCAGACTTCATTGTCTTATTTTAGGAAATTGCTACAACCAGCCTAACCATCAGGAACCACTGCCCTGACCAGTCAGCAGCCATTAATATCAAGGCAAGACCCTCCACCAGCAAAAAAGGTTACAACTCACTGAAAGCTCAGATGAAAGCATTTTTTAGCATTAAAGTATTTTTAAATTAAGGTGTATATATTGTTTAGACCTAATAGCATTATGTATTTTATATATGTATATTATATATAATAAACACACACTATTAATTGTCATAACTTAACAGACTGCAGTAACATGTAAACATAACTTTTATATGCATTAGGAAACCAAAAAATTGTAACAGTCTGCTGATTTCCCCCAGAACTGCACTGCAGCCTAGGAAGCTACTACCCAAGCTTTTTGCTTTTATTGTGGTGGTCTGTAACTGAACCCTTTATACCTCCTATGTATGCCTGTATATCTTTATCATTAGGCATAATCAGAGAAAGTAAATAGATAGAAAGATAAAATTCTAATAGCATTCATTCTTCATTAAGAATTATTAAGCATTAGGGCGCCTGGGTGGCTCAGTGGGTTAAGCCTCTGCCTTTGGCTCGGGTCATGATCCCAGGGTCCTGGGATCGAGCCCCGAATCAGGCTCTCTGTTCAGCAGGGAGCCTGCTTCCCCCTCTCTCTCTGCCTGCCTCTCTGCCTACTTGTGATCTCTGTCTGTCAAATAAATAAATAAAATCTTTAAAAAAAAAGAATTATTAAGCATTGATTATATACCAGGTACTGTGTTTTATGCTGAGATTGAGATTTGCGTTCTTTTCAAGTACATATGGATCTTAGTGAATGTTCCACATGTACTTGAAAAGAATGTGTCTTCTGCTTTACTGGGGTGGACGGATCTTAGAGATGTCAAATAGGTTGATAGTATTGTTGAAGTCTTGCATATCCTTAACTGACTTTGTCTACTTGCTCTGTTTGTTACTGAGAAGGTTTCTAAGTGTAATCATGATTTTCCTATTTCTCCCTTCAGTTCTCTTAGTTTTTGCTGCATGTATTATGAAGCTCTATTTTTTAAATTGAGGCATAGTTGACATTATATTAGTTTCAGGTGTATAAAATACTGATTCAGTATTTGTATATATTGCAAAATGATTGCTACAATACTACTTAGCGTCCCACTCTAGATTTATTTTTTTTTTAAAGATTTTATTTATTTGTTTGACAGCCAGAGATCACAAGTAGGCAGAGAGGCAGGCAGAGAGAGAGAGTAAGACAAGCAGGCCTCCTGCTGAGCGGAGAGCCTGATGCGGGGCTCGATCCCAGGTCCCCGGGATCATGACCTGAGCCGAAGGCAGAGGCTTTAACCCACTGAGCCACCCAGGAGCCCCCCACTCTAGATTTCTTATGGTTACTGTTTGTTTATGTGATGTATCTTTTCTTATCCTTTTACTTTTAAACTCTCTGTATCTTTATATTTAAAATGCCTTAAAAATTTTTATAGACAGCATATGCCTTATTGGTCTCATAATTTCCTTTTATACCATTTACTGTAATGTTGTTATGTTGGGGTTTGAGCCTACCATTTACTATTTTTTTCTTTGTTGTCTTTTTCTTCCTTTCTAATGTATTAATTGAATTAAAAAAAATTTAAATTACAGTTTATTTTCACTGTTGACGTATTAGCCATATTGTTTCTGTGTACTATCTTTATTAGTGGTTGCTCTAGTATTTATAATACGTGTTGTTACCTTATCATTTATGTTCAGTTAATATTATACATCTTCACATATAACATTAGGACCTTTTCCCCCTCTTTTTCTTTATGCTATTGCAGCCATACATTTCACTTCTGTATATATTCTAAACCCCACCATAAATTGTAATTATTTTTTTAAAATAATTATCTTTTATGTAATTTTATTTATTTGCTTATTTAAAAGATTTTATTTATTTATTTTAGAGAGAGAGAAAATGCAAGTGAGGGGAGGGGCAGAGGGAGAAGGAGAGAAACTCAAGCAGTCTCCATGCTGAGCCTAGAGCTGACACGTGGCTTGATCTCACAATCTTGAGATTTTGACCTGAGCCGAAATCAAGAATCTGATGCTTAACTGACTGAGCCAGCTGCCCCTAGGTAATTTTGTTTTAATGAGGAAATTTAAATTTATCCACATACTACCATCTCTTGCACTTTCAGTCTTGTATTAAGTCTAGGTTTCTGTTAAAATTTTCCTTAGGTTTGAAGAACTTTGTTTAAATTTCTGGTAATACAGGTCAACTTGTTAATGACTTTTCTTGGCTTTTGTCTAGAAAAGGTCTTCATTTAGACTTCATTTTTGAAAGATATTTTTGCTGGATTTAGAATTATAAATTGGCAATTTTTTATTTCTCCCAGGGCTTTACAGATGTAATTTTATTGTTACCTGGTTTGTATTGTCTCTTACAAGAAGTGTGTGATCATGCCTAGTGTTGCTTATCAATATGTCATGTGCCTTTTTCCCTGACTGCTTTAAAAGCTTTTTTCCCTTATAATTAGTCTTTAGCAATTTCATTATAGTTTCTAGCAATTTCATTATGATATACCTTGTGCTTTTCTTTATGTTTATCCTGCTTATGATTTATTGAGCTTCTTGGATCTTCAGGTTTATGGTTTTTGTGAAATTTGGAAAATTTACAAAAATCATTTTTTTCAGATTGTCTTACAATCCCCTTCTTTCTCTCCGTACACATGGGACTCCAATTATATGTATGTTAGTTTCATAGCTCACTTAAGCTTTTTTTTTTTTTTTTAAGTTTCTTCTTTCTCTTTCTATGTTTTATTTGGACAATTTGTGTTGTTATGTACAGAGGTACATTAATATTTTCTATTTTAGTTTCTAACTTGAATTTCCTCACTCAGATATTGCGCATTTCTGCTATAAAGTTTCTCTTTTTCCTTAAATGTTTCTTTTTTTCTCTTTACTATGTTCCTTATTAATAAAATCCTTGAGCATATCTATGATAGCTTTTTAAAATGCTTTATCCAGGGGCATCCGGGTGACTCAGTTGATTAAGTATTTGACTCTTTGTTTCAGCTCCGTTTGTGATCTCAGAGTTGTGAGATCAAACCCCTTGTCAGGCTCCATGCTGGGTGAAGAGCCTGCTTAGGATTCACTCTCTTCCTCTCCCTTCCCCCCTCCCCACTCATGCATACTTATTCACTCTCTTTTTCTTCAAAAAATAAATAAATGAAATGCTTTGTTTGCTAATTCCATCATCTCTTTCATTTCTGGGTCTGCTTCTCTTGACTGCTTTTTCTCCTGGTTATAGTTAATATTTGCTACTTTTTTTACATACCTAGAATTTTTTATTACATATGAAACATTATATTATATTGTTAGACTGTTTGAATTTTGTTGTGTGTCTTCAAAAAGTGTTGAATTATGTTTTAACAGGTAATTTAGTTATTGTAGATCAGCTTTATCTTTATGAGACTTGTTTTTGAATTTTGTTGAAGTAGATCTAGAGTTGCCTTTTCTCTAAATGCTATATAGCTCGTCTACTGGTATTGACTCTTTTGGGAGCTTTCCTTAGTGCTTCAGTTATTCAATTCTGGCTAGAAGGAACTTGAATGTCAACCAGCAACCTGGCCTTTATTCTTCACCTGGTTTCATGGATTTTTACCCTGTGTATGTGTAGATAATATTCAGACAAAACTAAGTCCTCTAATTTCTGGAGCTCTTTTTTCTTATAACTCCTCCTTCCATAGCACTGTGCCCCATAAATTCCAGCTGACTCATCCTTCTGAAGCTCCTATATTAGTCTTCTCAACTCAGTAAGACAACCAGGCTCCTCCTCTGTTTGTACTCCCTGTGCCATGACCTAGAAATTGTTTCTAGAAAGAAAAAGCATCATAACTATAAGGCATATCTCACTGGTTTTCCTTCTCTTAAGGATCAGTCCTGTACTGCTTTTCTCCCCCCATTGTCAAATTTTATTCTTTTATTCACTATTCTCCTTGTTAATATAGAAAAGTTATCTTTCAAAAGTGGAAGAAGAATCCCTAGTTTTTTTCTTAATATACTTTACTTCTTAGAACAATTTTAAATTTACAGAAAAACTGGGAAGAGTACAGAGAATTATCATATGCCTCTACACTCATTTCCCATATTGTTAACATCTTATATATACATTTAGAATAGTACATTTGTTACAATTAATGAACCAATATTGGGACATTATTATTAACTAAAATTCATAGTTTATTCAGAATTCTTTAGTTTTTGCCTAGTGTCCTTTATTCCCCCAGGGTCCCATCTAGGATGCCACATTACATTTAGTGGTCATGTCTCCTTAGGCTTCTCTTGGCTCTAACAGTTTATAGACTTTGCTTGTTTCTGATGACCTTGACAATTTGAGCTCTGGGCAAGTATTTTGTAGAAATGTTCCTCAATTGGAGTTTATCTGATTTTTTTCAACATTAAATAGGTTATAGGTTTTGGTGAGGAAGTTCAAAAGGATAAAGTGTCATTCTTACTACATCATTTTGTGAATACATGTAATCATTATGACTTATCTCTACTTATGTTAACCTTGATCATCTAGCTACGGTAGTTTTTAAAAAATTTTTGCACTGTAAAGTTATTCTAATCACCATTCCCAAAGTTACTTCCAACCCATCTCCCATTTGCACACTGTACTCTCTGGAAAGAAGTAGCTGTACATAGCCCACACTTAAGAAATGGGAGTTATGGCTCATCTACTTGAGGAAATAGTGTCTATCTAAATTATTTGGAATTCTTTTGCACAAGAAATTTGCCTCTTTCTCCCTATTTATTTATTTAATCATTTCTGTATATCAGTATGGATTAATATTTATTTTGTACTTTGGCTTATTTATTTTGTTGCTGAAATTGTTCCAGCTTTAGCTATAGGACCTCTTTCAATTTGTTTTTGTGTCCCTTTGACATCTCCCCCCAACATCATTGTGTGTGTGCGTGTGTGTGTGTGTGTGTGTGTGTGTGTGTGTGTGTAGTATTTCCTTATTTTTTGGACAATAAAAATGCTCTAAGCTCATATGTCCTAGAACCAACCATTTCTCTAATGAACCCTGGTTCTTTTATTCTGATGGTATTAGAAACTAATATCTGGGTACTGGGTGTGCTTGTTGCTGATTATTTTAGTTCTCTCAGCTGACAGAGCAAAGAAATATATGTATGTATACTAACCTGCATATATGCACATAGCTATAAATATTTCTATATGAATCAATCTTTTTAAAAAATATTTTATTTATTTGACAGAGAACATGAGCACACAAGCAGGGTGAAAGAGGCTCCCCACTGATCAGGGAGCCCAATGCAGGGCTTGATCCCAGCACCCTGGGATCATGACCTGAGCCAAAGGCAGATGTTTAACCAACTGAGCCACCCAGGTGCCTCCTGAGTCCATCTTTATATTAAGCTAAATATAAATTCATATTGATGTCTCCAACACTAATCTGCCATCACATAGATCATCCTAGTCTACTCTCTTACTCATCTTAATCTTCTGTAGCAGTAACAAACTTGGCTTTCATCATCCAATATCTAGTACTTAATTCTTCAATTCCAGTATTCACATATAACGGTTTCAGAATTGTTAATTCCTACTTCATGGGAAATAACTTCACCAGCTGGAGTACGGTGTTCCTTTGTCTTTATTCTTATAGTCTATACTCATTTCCAAAGTTATTTAGGCCAGGACCTTTCTTTTCTACTCCCGTCAGTGAGGTTATTTCATATATTTATATGCAGATAGATTCTTCTGTCACAGTCTACATTTCACCCTGGGGTCCCCTGACCACCTCTCAAGTGTTTTTGTTTTAATTTATGTACATTAAGGTTCATTTGTGCTGTAAGGTCTTATAGGTTTTATAAATGCATATTGTGCTACACCTACTATTACACTATTATACAGAGTAGTTTCAACTAAAATTTCCCTGTGTTTGATGCCCTCTCCAAATTTCTGGTAATTTTTAAAACTGTCTTCACAGTTTTAACTTTTCCAGAATGTCATATAATACAATCAAACAGCATGTAACCTTTTCAGACTGATTTCGTTTGCTTAGTAATATGCATTTAAGATTCATCCGTGTTTTTGTGTGGTTTCAGACCTAATTCCTTTATTATCACTGAGTAATATTCTGTTGTTAAGAATATATCACAATTTAGTGATTCACCTATTGAGGGACATTATGGTTGCCTTAGACTTGGTGATTATGAATAAAGTCGTAGACATTTGTGTGCAAGTTTTTGTATGGCCGTAATTTTCACATCAGATGGTTGAATACCCAGGAGTGTGATTGTCAGATCATATATGGTAAGATTATGTTCAACTTGGTAAGAAACTGCCAAACTATCTTTCAAAGTGCCTGTACCACCTGCATTTCTTTCTTTCTTTCTATTTATTTGAGAGAGAGAGAGTGAGGGAGAGATAGAAAGCACACCCAAGAGTGGGGGGTCAGGGAGGGGCAGAGGAAGAGAGAAAGAGAACCTTAAGCAGGCTCCATGCCCAGTGGGGGCCTGATTTGGGGCTTGATCTCATGACCCTGAAATCATGACCTGAGCCAAAATCAAGAATTGGTCACTTAATTGACTGAGCCACTAAGGCACCCCCAACTTGTATTTCTACTGGCAATAGTGAGAGTTCCTTTTGGTCCTCATCTTCATCAGGAATTGATATTGTCAGTTTTTTGGAATTCAGTCATTTTGTGTACTGGTATCTCATTTTACTTTTTTTTTTTTTTAACTTTTTAAAAATTTTAAGTAGGTTCCATGCCCAAAATGGGGCTTGAACTCACAACCCTGAGATGAAGAGTCACATGCTCTACTGACCAAGCTAGCCAGGTGCCCTCATTTGACTTTTTCCCTAATGACAGAGGATCTTGAGGATCTTTTTTTTTTTTTTTAAAGAATTTATTTATTTATTTGACACAGAGAGAGAGATCACAAGTAGACAGAGAGACAGACAGAGAGAGAGGGGGAAGCAAGCTCCCCACTGAGCAGAGAGCCTGATGCGGGGCCCGATCCCAGGACCCTGAGACCATGACCTGAGCCGAAGGCAGAGGTTTAACCCACTGAGCCACCCAGGTGTCCCTTGAGGATCTTTTCACATGATTATTTGCCATCTGTCTATCATTGGGAGGTGTTTTTTTTTTTTTTCCATATCTTTTGCTCATTTTAAAGTAGGTCATTTATTTGTTGTCAAATGTTGAATTTTAGGAGTTCTTTTATATTTTGGATGGAAGTCCTTTATCTGAAATGTGATTTGCCACTACTTCCTCCCTGAGACTTGTCTTTTCATTCTCTTAACAGTGTCATTTACAGAGCAAGTTTTAAATTTTTTTGTTGAGTTAAAGTTGACATATTTTATTTGTTTCAAAGGTGTTCAACATTATCATTTGATATTTGTATACATAGTGAAGTGATCACCAAATCTAGTTACCATCCATCATCATACAAAGTTACAAAAAAAAATTTTTTCCCTTGTGATGAAAACTTAAGATTTACTTTTTTGGCAACTTTCAAATATATAATAAAATATTACTGATTGTAGTTGCCCTGCTAAAGTTTTTAATTTCTTTTTCCATTGGGTTCTACTTTTTTAAAAATTAACATATAATGTATAATGTATAATTTGTTTCAGGGGTACAGGTCTGTGAATCATCGGTCTTATACAATTCACAGCACTCACCATAGCACATACCCTCCCCAGTGTCCATCACCCAGCTACTCTATCTCTCCCCTCACAGCAGCCCTCAGTTAAGTTTTTAATTTTAATAAAATCGAACTTAACAGTTTTTTCTTTCTTTCTTTCTTTCTTTCTTTCTTTCTTTTTCTTTTCTTTGTATTTTAATATTATATCTAAATTCATCACCAAACCCAAGATCCTAGGTCTTCTTCTGGAAGTTTAGGGTTTTGTATTTTATATTTTGTATTTCATATTTAGACCTCTGATGAATTTTGAGTTAACTTTTGTGTAAGTAAAAGGTCTGTGTCTAGGTTTACTTTTTCGTATGTGGATGTCCAATTGTTCTGGAACCATTTCTTGAAAAGACTATCCTTTCTCCATTAAATTGCCTTGGTGCTTTTGTCAAAACTCAGTTAACTATATTAGTGTAGATCTGTTTCTGGCCTCTGATCTATGCATCTTTTCTTTCAACAGTACATGATGTCATGAGTACCGTTAACTGTAGAGTTTCTCTTGAAATCAGGTAGTCGGAATCCTCCAACTTTGTTCTTCCTTTCCAGTTTTTATTGGCTATTTTTGGTTTTTTGCCTTTCCATATAAATTTTATTTATTTAATTTTTTAAAAAGATTTTATTTATTTTATTTATTTGAAATAAAGTGAGAATGAGCAAGAGTGAGAGAGAGAGTGCACATGAGGTGGGAGGAGAGGCAGAGGGGGTGGGAGAAGCAGACTTTCTACTAAGCAGGGAGCCCCACATGGGGCTCCATCCCAGGACCCTGGGATCATTACCTGAGCCAAAGGCAGACGCTTCACTGACTGAGCCACCCCAGGCGCCCCTCTAATATAAATTTTCAACTTTTAAAAAAATGTTTATTTATTTATTTGACAGAGATTACAAGTAGGCAGAGAGGCAGACAGAGATTGACGAGGAAGCAGGCTCCCTGCTGAGCAGAGAGCCTGATGTGGGGCTCGATCCCAAGAGGATTTAGCCCACCGAGCCACCCAGGTGCCCCTAATATAAATTTTAGAATCACTTTGTCAATATCTATAGAATAGCTTTCTGAGATTTTGATTGGAATTGCCTAAATTTTTAAAGTCATAAATTGGTGAATTTTGTCAAATGCTTTTCTGCATCTATTTTAATGATCACAGTTTTTCTCCTTTATTTTGTTAACATGCTAGATTACATTGCTTGAATCTGAAATGTTAAAGCAATCTTGCATTCCTATAATAATTTCAACTTGATTATGATATTTTATTCAATGTATTTATTGCTGGATTCAGCTTGCTAATATTTTGCTGAATATATTTTCATCTATATTTCTGAGACAAGTTGACCCATGATTTTCCTTTTTTGTATTGTTCTTGTTAGGTTTAGGTCTCAAGATTATGTTGGCTTCATAAAATGAGTTGAAAAGTATTTCTTCTTTTTTTTCTATTTTATTTTTAATAAAAATTTATTTGAGGATGATTGATTTTATATCTTCTTTAAATGTTTATTTGACTTTACTGGGGAAGTCATCTTGGCCTGTAATTTTCTTTCTTAAGTAGGTTTTATTTTTATTCTTTTCTTACAGTTAAGTTTATTATGTTTAGAATTCACATATAATCAAATTCAGACAGTTAAAAGTCCAATTTGATGAGTTTTTTTTTTTTAATTTTTAAAAATTTAAAAATTTTATTTCCACTGTAGTTATCATACAGTGTTATACTAGTTTCAGTTGTACAATATAGTGATTCAACAATTCTGTGCATTATTCAGTGCTCATCATGGTAAGTTGTGCTATTAATCCCCTTCACCTACTTCAGTCATCCTCTTCCCTTCCTCCCCTCTGGTAGCCATCTGTTTGTTCTCTATAGTTAATAGTCTGCTTTTTGGTTTGTGTCCTCTTTTTTCCTTTGTTTTGTTTCTTAAATTCCACATATGAGTGGAATCATACAGTATTTGTCTTTCTCCAGCTGGCTTATTTTGACTTAGCATTAACACTGTCTAGCGCTGTCCATGTTGTTGCAAATGGTAAGATGTCATTCCCATTAAATAATATATATACCTCTTCTTTATCCATTAATCTGTCAGTGAAAACTTGGGCTGCTTCCTTCAATCTGGCTATTGTAGAAAATACTGCTTTAAACATTGTGTCCCTTTGAATTAGCATTTCTGTATTCCTGGGTAAATATCTACTAGAGTAATTGCTGGATTGTATGATAGCTCTATTTTTAACTTTTTGAGCACCCTCCATATTGTTTTCTACAGTGGTTGTACCAGCTTGTGTTCCCATCAACAGTGCATGAGGTTCTTTTTTTGCATATCCTCGCTGACACTTATTGTTTCTCTTATTTTTTATTTTAGTAGTTCTGACAGGTGTGAGGTGATATGTCACTGTGGTTTTGATTTATATTTCCCTGCTAATGGGTGCTATTGAGCATGTTCTCATGTGTCTGTTGGTTATCTGGACATCTTCTTTGTAGAAATGTCTGTTCATGTCTTCTGTTCATTTTTAACTTGGATTGTTTGCTTTTTTTGGTGTTGAATTGTGTAAATTCTTTATGTATTTTGGATACTCTTTGTTAGATATGTTATTTGCAAATATCTTCTCCCATTCCATAGGTTGTCTTTTAGTTTTGGTGATTGTTTCCTTTGCTGTGTGGAAGTTTTTTATCTTCATGTAGTCCCAGTAGTTTATTTTTGCTTTTGTTTCTCTTGCCTCAGAAGACATAGCTAGAAAAATGTAGCTATGGCCGAGGTCAGAGTATTTAACTGCCTGTGCTGTCTTCTAGGACTTTTATGGTCTCACTTCTCTTTTTTTCTAGGATTTTCAGGTCTCACTTTTAAGTCCTTAATCCATTTTGAGTTAATTTTTTTATATGGTGTGAGAAAGTGGTCCAGTTTCATTCTTTTGCTTGTAGTGGTCCCATTTCCCAACGCCATTTTTTTTGAAGAGACTTTTTTCCCATTGTATATTCTTGTCTCCCTTGTTGAAAATTAATCCCTGTCCAGATTAATCATAGGTTTATTTCTAGGTTCTCTATTCTGTTCCGTTGATCTATTTGTCTATTTTTTCCAGTACCATACTCTTTTGATTACTACAGCTTTGTAGTATATCTTGAAATCTGGGATTGTGATACCTTCAGTTTTGTTCTTTTTCAGAATTGTTCTGTCTAATAGGGGTCTTTTGTAGTTTCATATACATTTAAGATTATTTGTTTGAATTTAGTGAAAAATGCTGTTGGTATTTTGATAGGGATTGCATTAAATCTGTAGATTGCTTTGGGTAGTATAGGCATTTTAAGGTTTTTTATTTTTAATTTAATTTATTTATTTGATAGGGAGAGACAGCGAGAGAAGGAACACAGCAGGGGGAGTGGGAGAGGAAGAAGCACACTCTCCTCTGAGCAGGGAGCCTGACTTGGGGCTTGATCCCAGGCCTCAGGATTATGACCTGAGCTGAAGACAGATGCCGAACGACTGAGCCACCCATGCACTCCTAGACATTTTAATATTTGTCCATCCAATCCATGAGCATGGAGAATCTTTCCATTTTTTGTGTGTTGTCTTCAGTTTCTGTTTTCAGTGTTTTATAGTTTTCGGAGTACAGATCTTTCACCTCTTTGGTTAGGTTTATTCCTAGGTATCTTTTACTATTTTTACTACAATTATAAATGGGATTGTTTTCTTGTTTCTCTTTCTAATACTTCATTAGTAGTGTATTTGCAGTGGATTTCTGTATAATGATTATATGTCCTGTGACCTTACTGAATTCATTTATCAGTTCTAATGGATTTTTGGTGGAGTCTTTAGGGTTTGCTATGTATAGTATGTCATCTGCAAATAGTGACAGTTTTACTTATTCCTCATTAATATGGATACCTTTTATTTCTTTTTCTTGTCCGATTGCTGTCACTAGGACTTTCAGTACTATGTTTAATAAAAGTGATGAGAGTGGACATCCTTGTCTTGTTCCTGACCTTAGGGGAAAGCTCTCTCACCATTGAGTATGATGATGGCTGTGTGTTTTTTATGTGTGGCCCTTACGTTGAGGTATGTTCCCTTTAAACCTACTCTCTTGAGGATTTTTATCATGAATGGATGGTGTACTTTGTCAAGTGCTTTTTTGGCATCTATTGAAATGATTATATGGATTTTATCCTATTGCTTTTTTGGCATCTATTGAAATGATTATTTGGATTTTATCCTACTTGTGTTGATGTGATGTATTGCTTTGATTGATTTGCAGTTACTGAATCACCCTTGCATTTGCATCTCAGTAATAAATCCCACTTGATCGTAGTGATTGTTGGATCTGGTTTACTAATATTTTGTTAAGGACTTTTGCATCTGTGTTCGTAAGAGATATTGGCAGTTGCCTCAATGGAAAAAGTTCCCTAAAATACTTGGGTCAGGGACACCTGGGTGGCTCAGTTGGTAAGCGTATACCTTTGGCTCAGGTCATGATCCCAGGGTCCTGGGATCAAGCCCCACACAGGGCTCCCTGCTCAGCAGGAAGCCTGCTTCTCCCTCTCCCACTCCCCCTGCTTGTGTTCCCTCTCTCACCGTGCCTCCCTCTCTCAAATAAATAAAATCTTAAAAAAAAATTACTTGGGGGGCGCCTGGGTGGCGCAGTCGGTTGAGTGTCTGCCTTCAGCTGAGGTCATGATCTCAGGGTCCTGGGATCAAGCCCCACACTGGGCTCTCTGGTCAGCAGGGAGCCTGCTTCCCCCCTCTCTGCCTGCCTCTCTGCCTCCTTGTGATCTCTCTCTCTCTCTCTCTCTCTGTCAAATAAATAAATAATCTTTAAAAAAAAAAAACTTGGATCAGCTCTTTTGTTTTCTCTCTTATAATTTGTCTCGAAATCTACCATGATGGTATCTTTCTGATGCTTTCAAATCATTCTTGCTTTCTTAAAAAAAATTTCTGTACATTTATGTATGTATATATTTATATGTATTTCCCTTTTTTCCCCAGCTGTTTTCAGGAGTGTTGATCTGAGACAACCTAGTAAACCATTGCCAGAAGCATATTTTTCTTCTCCTTCTACCTCTCCATTCTCCCATACCATTCTCCACTAGAATATAACATTGTTCTGTGTATCTCCTTTAGTGCTATAGTCCTAGCACTTAGAATAGTGCCTAGCACAAAATAGAAATCAATACATATTTGTTGAATTAAAGAATGAATGGACATTTTATGTGAGAAGGTAGAATGAAATTCAAAAGAAAATATCTTTTTTATTATTTCTCACATCTAAGATACTGCTTTTCTTTAGCACAATTGGGCAAATTCTGAACTTGAACTCAGGACCTTTACGGTTCTAACGCCTTTCTTATTGATACTCCCTTAAAATGTCAAATAACATCTTTTGTTCTTTATTTCTCCATTTGCAAATAATTTATTACTCTTACTCATGAAAACAGTTTCAATCATTATTAAAGGTAAAGAGCTTTAAAAGGAAAAAATAAAAAAGATAAAAAGGACATTGGAATTAATGTTCTAATTAAATAACCAAAATATTTAGGTATATTAGGGTGCCTGGGTGGCTCAATTGATTGTGTCCAACTCTTGATTTCAGCTCAGGTCATGATCTCAGGCTTGTGAGATCAGTCCCCATGTCAGGTTCCCTGCTGGGTGTGGAACCTCCTAAGATTCTCTGTCTTCCTCCTCCCTTCTCCTCTCCCTCCACCTCTCCACCCCACTCATGCATGTGCTCTCTCTCTAAAAAACAAAACAAAGCAAAATTTAGGTATAAATATAAGTTTATAATTTTTATTATTATAATCCTATCAGTAAATACAAACAAGACAAATAGATTATTATGTTTAAAGAGTTAAGATTTAGAGTTTCAAAGGAACCCTCCTACACTGTTGATGGGAATGCAAGCTGGTGCAGCCAGTCTGGAAAACAGCATGGAGGTTCCTCAAATATAAGAATATATAATATGTTTTTTTGTTCCTCAAAAAAACAGCATGGAGTTTCCTCTATTTGAGGTTCCTCAAATAGAGCTGCCCTACGGCCCAGCAATCGCACTACTGGGTATTTACCCTAAAGGTACAAATGGAGTGATCCGAAAGGGCACGTGCACCCAAATGTTTATAGCAGCAATGTCCACAATAGCCAAACTATGGAAAGAACCTAGATGTCTATCAACTGATGAATGGATAAAGAAGAGGTGGGATATATATACAATGGAATACTATGCAGCCATCAAAAAACCGAAATCTTGCCATTTGCAATGATGTGGATGGAACTAGAGGATATTGTGCCAAGCGAAATAAGTCAATCAGAGGAGGACAATTATCATGTGATCTCTCTGATATGAGGGATTTGAGAGATAGGGTGAGGGGCCATGGGGGGTAGGGAGGGAAAAAATGAAACAAGATGGGACCAGGAAGGGAGACAAACTGTAGGAGACTCTTAATCTCAGGAAATAAACTGAGGGTTGCTCGGGGCGGGGGGGGGATAGGGTGGCTGGGTTATGGACATTGGGGAGGGTATGTGCTATGGTGAGTGTTGTGAATTGTGTAAGACTGATGAGTCACAGACCTGTATCCCTGAAACAAATAATAGATTATATGTTAATAAAAAATAAGAAATTTTTTGAAAAGATGTAGAGTTTCATAAAAATTATATTTTGCATAGTACATAAATGTTTATCTGTGTTTTTTTCCCTCCCTTTCCCTTTAGAGCCATTTTAAGTGCCAGATCTAGTTATTTTGCTGCAATGCTGAGTGGCTGTTGGGCTGAAAGCTCCCAAGAGTACATAACTCTTCAAGGGTAAGCATAATTCTTACAAGGCAGCTTGCCTACAAATAATACTTCATACAAAGCACTTTTTATGAATCTGATTTCCCCATGTGTTCAATGAAATGTTTCTCATGTTGTGGAATTCATCAAAGTACATTTTCTGAAAATGAGAGTTAGTATGAAGCATTTAGTAATAGAGATAATGTGTCAGTCTTCTCAGACTGTTATAACAAAATACCACTACTAGGTGGCTTAAATAACAGAAATTTATTTTCTCACAGTTTGGCAAGATCAGAGTGCCAGCAAGGTTTGTGTCTTGTGAGAGCTCTTATTAGGGTTGCAGACAGCTGGTTCTTTGTATGAGCTTAATGAATGGCCTTTCCTTAGTGCATGGGGACATGGGGAGATGAAAAGAAGTGAGAGGGAGAGAGAGAGAGAGCTCTCTGGTGTATCCTATATAAGGACCTTGGTTTTATTTTATTTTAAATTTTTTAAAAAGATTTTATTTATTTATTTGACAGAAAGAGAGACAGCAAAAGAGGGAACACAAGGAGTAGGAATGGGAGAGGGAGAAGCAGGCTTCCTGCTGAGCAGGGAGCCTAATGTGGGGCTCCATCCCAGGACCCTGGGATCATGACCTGAGCCGAAGGCAGATGCTAAACAACTGAGCCACCCAGGTGCCCCTAATTTTTTTTAATGCTTTATTTATTTATTTATTTGACTGCACAAGCAGGCGGGGCGGCAGGCAGAGGGAGAGGGGAAAGCAGGCTCTCTGCTGAATAGGGAGCCTGATGTAGGGCTCCATCCCAGGATCTTGGGATCATTATTTGAGCCGAAGGCAGATGCTTCACCAACAGCCACCTAAGTGCCCCAAGAACACTAATTTTAGTACATTAGGGAGGGCCCCACCCTATTACCTCAGTCAACCTTAGATCCTTATAAGCCGCATTTCTAAATATAGCCATGTTGGAGATTCAGGCCTCAGTATAATTTGAGTGGGTGGGGCTGTAAATATTCAGTCTACAAAAGGTAGTTTCTTTACTTTTTTTTTTTTTTTTTTTTTTTAAAGAATAACTTGGATAGGTGTGGATTTCATTGACCTACCATGAGGCAATGGTGAATCTGCACAATGGTGGCAGTTTATATAAACTGCCAAGATAGTTATGAAAGATGAACTAATACCTTAAATGGTAAGAAGGAACCTTTTTTGGTCACAGATGATCCCTGTAAGATTCTATAGTATGGAGAGAGTTTTCTCAGTAGGAAAATTGCCTGGGAGTTCTGAGGGAACCTCTCAGCCCTGCATCTTAGCCAGAGGTTTGGGTGTAGAAGAGTGATAGTGGCAATTCCATGACAATGGATGCATGGAAAGTATTGATAAAGTCTTACCATTTATTTGTCACCCTGGCCTATGATCTTGATTCTTGGTTGCAGAACAGATATCCAAATGCTTATCATTTTGTAATTTCTCACTCTATAAAAGATGGAGTCTTGAAATATTATTTATAATTATATATAATATGTTTTTATTTTGTCCTTTTTTTCATATTTTATTCATTTAGTAGAAATCAAACACATGCAAAAGGACCCAACCCCATTTTCTTCATACTAGGGCCCTTTGAAGATTGTGTTTTAATTATACTACTACAGTTTCAATACACATATCTAAATGTATTTTACAACCTGTCTTTTGGATGTAGTTTCACCAGCTGCCACCATTAGTGATTTCAATTATGTATCCATGGAATTATGTGGATGCCCTTATTACAGTGTGTTTTTTAAAGAAAAAAAAAAAAAGACTAGTGAAATAAAGAGACAATAATGGATGATGTAAAATTGCATATAATCACCAACTTTTTACTTGATATTGCTACTAAAAGGAACTTCCTCTCTAACTAATTTGACCTCCACCCACATATGACAGGTTTGTCTTTCTTCTGTTTTTCTGTCCCTCGCTACTACAGCATTAAAGCATTACATGAATTGCTTTGGTGATGTTAAAAAAAAAAAATTTATTCTAAGTAACCCTGTTTCCCTATTTTTCCATCTGGGCTGCCCTTTTTTTTAAACTTATTTAAACAAATTTTAATTGAGAAGTAATTGATATTTAACATCGTATTCGTTTCAGGTATACAACATAATGATTTGATTTATGTATATATTACAACATGTATTTTTCATATGAGAATTTTTAAAATGTACTCTCTTAGCAAGTTTCATATGCATAATATAGTATTGTTAACTATAGTTACCATGCTATAAATTATATCCCTAGGATTTATTTGTCTTATAACTAGAAATTTATACCTCTTGAACACCTTTACCTTTCGCCCACCCTCCTACCCCCTACCTTTGGCAACCAGGTGGTTTCTGATTATGGAAGATTTTATATGCCAACCTAAAGAGTTTATTATCCTGTGGGTAAAAGGAGTGTATAGATGGAGCAGCGAAATTTTATCATCACTATTGAAAAACAATCTGAAATGTATATATCCTACTGATAAGATCTCTTTTTTTATGATGAATTTAAAATACCCACTGAATATAGAAAGAAGAATAGTACTAGTAGAGGCCAGAGTCTACACTGGTATAATTTTGGAAACTTGTCCAGGGACTGTGTTTCAGATTTTTTAGACATTATTTTAAAGAACTGTCAATCCACTCTCATTAGAACTGAATTCAATAGAAATTTAAATAGAGAGATAACACTAATTTGACTCAAAAATGCACCTTTTGACATTTGTTAAAAAATCACATGATTCTGTGTAGTGAGATGAAAGTCAAAAGAAGGATATGATTATGGGATCTTAATCCTACAGCAAGGGAAAGTAATTTAGAGAAAGCACATGTCTAATTTTTTTCCTGGAAGAAATCTTAGTCCCTTATAGGTTTAGTGACAGCTTCTACTATCTGATGCCTGTTATGTAACTCTTTCTTCCTTTCTCCAAATAGATTCTGTCCTCAGCAGTAGTAATACCTTACAGTAACACCATGTATTTTCTGGGCTTCTTCCACATTTACTATGCCCTTTAATTTTTAGAATCAGTGTTTCAGAGAGCAGGTGTATTCATATATTGCAGATAAATAAAAACAAGATCAGTTAAATTAAATATCTTCCTGGAGTCACCTCCTAAATAAGTGCTGAAGCCCATGCCGAATATAAATCACATGGTTTTTGATACTTAATTCAGTGTCCATTCCACCACAGTCACTGGAGAATATGGAACTTTCCCACTGGCATAGAAACTCTTGAGTTAGTGCAGACTACTCTTCTGCTCCACTGTTTAAATCAGTGATTTTCAAACCTTATCCTATAGGACTCTAAAGTTCTTGGCAGGTATGTTAGGGAACATGTGGCATGGGATTGGGATCTCAGGGGAAATGTGTATGTGAAGGGGCACTCCTTCAACCTTAGCTGCTCCACTTTTATCTGTTTTATATTGTTTAAGATGACCTTGGAGTTAAGCTGTAGGAATAAAAGCAGTCCCTAATCAGCCTTCATGAGTGATCAAATCAAACATTCAAAACCCACAGCCTTTTGAAGGTGAAGCCTATTTAAGAGGTCCATAGACAAGAAAGAAATAGTACCATCAACTAGTGGTTTCCACTCCCTTACATGTGATTTTCCATTCTTGATAATGATGGATATGATGGATAAATATCTCCTATAATCTGGCTTGACTACCACTGACCAACTTTAGTAGCTTGCTCAAGGGAAAGCCAAATATAAGTAGCCAAACTTGTTTTAGTTGAGCAGTTGGCTCTTGGTTTCGGCTCAAGTCATGATCTCAGTGAGTGTGAGATCGAGCCCCTCATCAGGCTTCGTACTCAGAGGGGAGTCTGCTTGAAGAATTCTTTCTCTTCCTCTCTTTCTGCCCCTCCGCCCCCACTCTTGCACACACATAGACACACACACACACAGAGTCTCTGTCTCTCCAAAATAAATAAATAAAGCTTGAAAAAAAATAAATAAAAAATCACAACTTTTTGGACTTTTTATATATATTTTTAAAAGGTTTTATTTATTTATTTGACAGAGAGAGATCACAAGTAGGCAGAGAGAGATAGAGGGAAGCAGGCTCCCTGCTGAGCAGAGATCCCGATGTGGGACTTGATCCCAGGACCCTGAGATCATGACCTGAGCCGAAAGCAGCAGCTCAACCCACCCAGGCGCCCCAGGAATTTTTATGTTATACCAAAGTAACCTACAAAACAGTTCTTACTTCACATTAGCTTATGGGTAAATTTGGGTAGATGTTTCCATGGGTAATGTAGTATAGTAGAAAGATCATGGACTTTGGTGTCATTATAGACAGTCCAACATCAGTCCTAACTTGTTACATGAGTTTAGGACATTGCTTGCCTTACCTGAGTTTCCTAAGGTTATTGAAAGGATTAAACAAGATAGTACTTAGTATGTAGTATATAATGTTTACTAATATTTGTCTTTTCTTTTTCCCTAGATTAGATTATTCTCATTTTCTAGCGAGAAAAGGGTTCAAGTAAGGGCCATTACCAATACCAGGTCAGCAATGCCTGCTTTGCTTGATCAGCAGCCCTTTTTGGAACTGTGCCATTGTTATATTGCAATGTATGCAGGATGTTTTTGCAGTAGATTAGAATGAAATCCTGTCTTTCCTTACAGAAAAGAATCATAGTGTTTTTAATGAATTGGTAACTCATAGACATAATGCACATGATATTTTTCAAGAGGGACAGCCTTCAATAAATTGAGGTAGGAATAGCAGAGTCCCTAATCCTAGTTCTACCTATGCCATGGTTTTGGGAGATAAAAGGAAGTCCTCCAGTTTTGGTGGAAGAGGGGGAAATTTTCCACATCCTGCACTGGAAATTGAACCACAGGCAATATAACTAACTCCACATATTTACATCTTATGTAAATAGAAGTCTTTCAGTGGTGACTTGGGGCTTTGGAGCATAAATTTGGATTTTCTCAGCTCCCTTGGAGATTCCTGGGATTGCACTGAATTTTCAGGATGATCTTCTGAAATATAAACTAGATAGATTTCTCTTCTGACCAAAATTGTTCAGTGCCTCGTCATCACAGTTAAAATCAAACCCAAATCTTTAGCACAACCTGTAAGATCCTATATGATCTGGCCCCTCGGTTTTTTTCCATACTGTCCCACCAAAAGTTAACTATAGCCAAAATCTCCAGTTACCCCCTTTTATGTTATCCTATTGTGTTATTTTCATGGCACTTTTCACTCTTAAAATTGTCTTCTTTATATCTTTGTTTATATATTTACTCCCCATGTCCTCCCTCTAAAATGTAAGCTGCTTATAGCCTCAAGGTCTAGAATAGAGCCTGTCATTCAATAAATATTGAATGTGAATGAACTAACTTATGAGTGAGTCCTTATATTACTTTAGCCCACACACAAAGAATCCTTAAACTTCAGGAAGCACACATGAAGCTCAGAGATTTTAGCAGATGAGGTACATGTTTATTCTCTGGTCTTAGAGCTCTAATAGATTTTTCTCCTTGAGTCTATGCAATGTTTTTATATCCTAAAAGCTTTTATTCTGAGAGGGATAGCATTTTAAACAGTAAACATTTAAATGGTGATAGTGCTTTCAGTCTTTCCATTTAAACTGTAGGCTTTTGAAGTGATTTGTTGTTTTTCTAGGCCAGTTGATTATGTCATTATAAATACTTTTAGTAAAAATGCAAATGACTTACAACAATGTAATGAGAATGCAGTTTAGTAAAACATCTGTAAAGCTGCAGGAAAATGGTTTCTTGTCATTTTTATAACTATCATATATATTGATATATAAGCTCAAATGTCTAGAGTTTGCAATTTATTTTAACAAAACTACTTTTGTTTTTATTTAGTCATTGTTATCTTTTACTTAAATATGTCAAGTCTTGAAAGAAACTGTTATTTAAACATAAATGACCAGTTCTCACTAACAATAATAATGGCCCTTGAAATTTTGAGGGAAGGTACATGGAATAGTATACATTCTAGTAATTATGCTAGTGTTCTAGATTAAAAGACTACAATTAATGTGGCATAATTATTCTGAGACCAAATCTTCTCATATCCATAATATAAAAATGAGAATATGTAGAGATTTAACTTTTTTCCTAAGTATTAAAGATGTGGAGTTTCTTAATCAGCAGAAACCAGTACTTAGCCATCATAGAAGACAGTAAATTTGTATAAAATTAATTGAAAAATACTTGTGTATTTTCAACGCAATATTCCTCTGAAGGGTTAGGAAGATGCCATAAGTGTCTTAATAAGCCATTCATTAAACATTCTTCAAACATTTACTGAGCATATGTTATATAAAGACAATAGAATCAGACACTTTTCTGAGTCCTACCCTGTGGGACATTATTTCTTTTCTTTTTGCCTGCCTTTTTTCTTTCCTTTAGCAGATATTAGATACAATGCTTTAAAAACTGTGGGAATCCTGTTAGCACTGTTCCCACTGATTCCATTGCAAAGCTCCTATATTGTGTGAGTGAAGAAAATTCTTCTCATTCTGGGGGGTATTGAATGAATGCTGACATTCAGCTGCTACTGGAAATGCAAGGATGAATCTAAGACACAGCCTGCCCTAGCAGAACTTAGTCTAGAAGGAGAAACAAATGTGTAAACAAAAATATTACAGGTCAGTTTGATAAATGTGATAATGGAAACGTATAGTGTAGTGTACTGCTTTAGAGCCTACACTTTAGAGTCATTCGGCCTGGACTTAAATTATAGTGTATCACTAGCCATTTGGCTATGGGCAAGTTACTTAATTTCAGTTTTTCATTTATAATAAATAATAATACTATATGTTGTTGAGTTATTATGACGATTAAATGAGCAAATGGCGTTCAAAATACTTATTAGCTCAGTGGCTGGCTCATAAGTGCTCAATGAATGTTAGTGATTACTATTTACCATTCAGCGATTTTTTTTTTTTTTTTTTTTGCTTTGGGGACATTAAAGAAACATTCAGAGATAAAGAGCCACATGTCTAGTGTCTGAAAGATGAAATAAGTAGAGAGGGACAGCATTTTAAACAGTAAACAGTGAACAGTTGTACTAAGGCATAGATGTATAAGGAATTAAAAGTAGTTCAGGTATAGGAAATGAGTAGTTCATTTATCTTGGAACAGTTGCTAGAGAGGGAGAACTAGAGGTTAGATGATAAAAGAACACTATATACCAAGCTAAGGAATTTGGACTTTTTTTCTATGGGCTGTGGAGAATTGTGGAAGGGTTTTCACTCTAATACCAGTATGGGAAATGGGATATGAAAAGATTATTTCAGGTAGGAAACCCCCATGAGAGAGAATGTATAATCATAGTAGATGAGAGAAAATAAGAGGCTAACCCAGAGTAGTTAGAAGAGAAATAGAAGAGGCTGATTTGAAGAATTTTTGAAGGTATAAGTGATGGGATATAATGAGGGAGGGAATTACGAAGAATCTCAGAATCTAGGTTTATAGTTTATAATCTAGATGGTATTAGAGTTGAGGTGGGCAAATAATATACTTTATTCCTGTTCAAAATAATATGAGAGAACTAGCAGATGAAGTAAGAAAGCATTTGTTACTATTTTTTAAAGATTTTATTTATTTAATTTAGAGAAAATGTGTGTGCAGCCAGGGGTGGGGTAGAGGGAGAGAGAGCGGGAAAGAATCTCAAGCAGACTTCCCACTGAGCATAGAGTCCTGTGAGGGCTCCATCTCATGACTCTGAGATCATGACCTAAGCCAAAATCAAGGGTCTATACTTAACTGAGCTGGCCAGGTGCTCTAAATTTCCTTTATTACTGCTAAAAACTGTTAAAGCAGTAAAATGTGTGTTAATGCAAGAACCAAAGTTTACTTGCTTACTATGTCCCGTCTGTGACAACCCACCTGAAAGTAAATGTGACATTTGTAGTAGATGCACTTCTTCCCAATCACTTCTTCACACTTGTTCAGCAGAGAAGAAAGAAAAAGGAAATTCAGTTACCTCTCATCTTGAGTTCCTCCTGACCAATGACCAGTGATTGTTGCCCATGAACCAGATAATTCGGTCCCCTTGGCACAGAGGCAGAGGGTGAGACAAGATGCAAGAAGCCCTATAACAGTACTATGAACAAAATGGGAATAGCAGAAAGGAGACTGAATCTGGGGTACTGGGGGAGGTGGGAAAGAGGAAGGAGGCCATGAATTCAGTTTGAGATCTGGTAGTCAGTAGGACATAAAAATTATCACTCCAGGCTACTTCTTAAGTCATGTCTTTACTTTTCATCTATGTAACAGGGATGTTGGTCAAACTAGAGCAGCTGGATTGGTATTACAAATTCAGAAATCTCTACAGCATAACAAGAATCTTTCTAGTGGATAGAGTTGTTTATCTGGGGCTTTAAGAAGACCAGAGGCCGGGACACCTGGGTGGCTCAGTTGGTTAAGCAGCTGCCTTCAGCTCAGGTCATGATCCCAGCGTCCTGGGATCGAGTCCCGCATCGGGCTCCTTGTTCTGTGGGGAGCCTGCTTCTCCCTCTGCCTCTGCCTGCCACTCTGTCTGCCTGTGCTCGCTCGCGCTCTCTCTCTCTCTCTCTCTCTCTCTCTGAAAAAAAAAAAAAAAAAATCTTTAAAAAAAAAAAAAAAAAAGTAGAAGAAGAAGAAGACCAGAGGCCATTTGCCAGTAATGCTGGGGAGAGGATTTCCTAATGAGCGAGAGATTGTACTGTGACTTCTCAGATCCCTTCTAACTCTAAAAGTTTGTTACAGGGGCACCTGGGTGGCTCAGTTGGTTAAGTGTCTGCCTTCAGCTCAGATCATGATCCCACAGTCTTGGGATTGAGACCCTTTATGGGCTCTCTGCTCAGTAGGGAGCTTGTTCTCCCTCTCCCTCTGCTGTTCTCCCTGCTTGTGTTCTCTCGCTTTCTCTGTCAAATAAATAAATAAATAAATAATAAAAGTTCATTACAGAAGATGCTCAACAGGTACCAGTGATTTAATAACATACTAATAACATTGTGTAACATATAAAAATCTATAGCTGCAGTTATACTTAATTTTAGATTAATGGAATAA
This sequence comes from Enhydra lutris kenyoni, assembly GCF_002288905.1. Lineage (NCBI taxonomy): Eukaryota > Metazoa > Chordata > Mammalia > Carnivora > Mustelidae > Enhydra > Enhydra lutris. Next base: position 58,443,463 of record NW_019154093.1, read on the forward strand.
CTGCATGGATATTATTTGAAGAATATATTCTTCAGATAACAGTGAGATTAAAACTTTATCTTGGTTAAAATTTTATGAGAAAATAGAATGTATCATTGATATCAGTTAAACTTTAATTATTTCTGGATTTGAATTAAGTTTTCTTTTATTTTTCAGTATAAACCATGTAGAAATGACTGTTATGATGCATTTTACATATGGAGGAACCTTGGATTTTCCAGACAAAGCTAATGTTGGGTATGTATTACTTTTTAGAGATTTTAAATGTAAAAGTATTAATACTTTGTGGTTTCTGCTTTGTTGAGCTATGTTGTAAAGTATCAGTGAAGTAAAAGCTTCACTTTTATTATTTTGCCATATCTTGTGTGTTGGGAATATCTAAAAACAGTAGATCACCTTATTTAGAAGAAAAGATGATCTAGCAATTCACAGAAGACTAAGAAAAGTATTTGACTCTTATTTTGTTCAAAAATGCTTATATTTGTTTTGGAAAATAGAAACAGATTTTTATAAAGTAAAATTGAATCTTCATCAAATTTTGAACATTTATCTTACTACTTTATTTTTAAATTTTAGGATTACTCTGTTAAGCAGCAAAAGAAAAGGAAAAAGAAAAACCTTAAAATTACTTTAAGAATATAGGTACCCTGAAGACCAACAATGGTTATGGTGCTCTTCAGTGAAATGCCATCTAGGTTGCCAAAATCATTCTGGAAAGTGAAATATACCGTGCTCTTCTAATTTTTTTTATGTCCTCTTCTTTTATTGCTGTTCTAATATCAAACAAATGAAAGCTGCTCCTTTAATTTAAATTTTCATTGGTTCCTTTAAGTACAAACTGAATAAATATGATTTTGGAGGGAAGGTGTCATGAGTCACAGGGATTAAGTACTGAAGTTTTCCCCCCTGGAAACCTATATGAAATTTTATCATGCTCTCAAGGCTTGTCGGTTTCCTAAATACCTAAAGTAAGTGTGGTGCTGGGAAATAAACTTGCCAAATGAAAGAAGCAGTGGAAACTATGAGTCATTGGATACTGTTTCTAATCTCAGGGTCATTGATAGGGATTTTCATTATGGTAAGCATCAATTAATTACCCTTCTCCCAAGTAAGTTTTTATTATACAAATTTGTTGCAAAGAGTTTTGTAACTTTTACAGCCTTTGAAGCAGCTTCCTGAACTTTGATATATATGTCACTGAAAATATGAGGGGATTTTGATTGAAGCATCTCCAAATTTACTTCTTGTTATTCTCCACTAACCAAGTCATGTGACAGTGCTTTCAACTTTTGACCTGTGTCCTTTTTATTACCCATAAAGGATATTTATTATATAGCAGAGGGAGTTAGAGTTAAAATAACTCAGATTATTATTTTTTCTAAACAGACTATATATTTTTAGGAAATTATTGTGTGTTATTTCTTGGTTTTTAAATTGGAGAATTAACAGTGTGTCTATTTTTATTTTAGTCAGATACTCAATATGGCTGATATGTATGGACTGGAAGGACTAAAAGAAGTAGCAATCTATATTTTAAGAAGAGATTACTGTAATTTCTTTCAGAAGGTAATTATTGAGTCTCAGAAATCTTTTACCCAATGCTTAAAGTCACCCATTATTACCTACTAGATTTTTTTACTCTGGTAGTGAATAGTGCTTTCAGTCTTAAAATATTAAGTCAGTTTAATTTATGGGAACTCTTGTTGAGAAACAGTTTGTATGGTATGTTTGCCAAAAACCAGAAATTAATTCAGATTATTTAGCTAAAATAAAATTCACGTGGGTTTATCAAGATGACATAGGAGCATCCTTTATAATTTAAAGGTAGAATATACACCTGGCACTCAGTCAGGTTTTGGAATTAAGAGAAGACAGTCAAGGACCATAGTTACCTTCTCCATTTATCAAACACATTTATCACAAGTGTTTCATTGATTCTTTTCCCTGAAAGTACATTATTCCTTCCTCTGACTTCTCTTTATAGCATGTACTTGGGGTGGAATATATTTCTCTCAGTCTCCCCAGGTGGAATATGAATACTAACTTTAACTTTAGTTTATGCAAACATAAATTTATTGTCTAAAGAAGGATCTCATACTATGCATTTGTACAGATGCCATTTTGTACATTATTCTTAGATTCTCCATTGTTTTAATTTACTCTGTGACTGATAGGTTATTTTTTATTTTCTTTAATTTATGCTCTTCTACATTTTCTAAATTTTCTACAATGGTCATGTATTACTTTTTTTTAATATTTTATTTATTTGAGAGGGGAAGAGAGAGAGACAGAGCATGAGCAGTGGGGGAGGGACAGAGGGAGAAGGAGAAGTAAGCTCCCCACTGGGCAAGGAGCCTGATGTGGCCTTGATCCTAGGACCCTGGGATCATGACCTGAGCTGAAGGCAGACACTTAACTGACTGGAGCTACCCAGGCGCCCCCATGTATTACTTTTATAATCAACAGAAAAAACAAATCTTTTTTTTTAAAGATTATTTATTTATTTATTTGACAGAGATCATAAGTAGGCAGAGAGTCAGGCAGAGAGAGAGGGGGAAGCAGGCTCCCTGCTGAGCAGAGTCGGATGCAGGGCTCGATCCCAGGACCCTGAGATCATGACCTGAGCCAAAAGCAGAGGTTTAACCCACTGAGCCACCCAGGTGCCCCCAGAAAAACAAATCTTGAAAGAATTGTTTTACATTAACATTTCCTTCTTTTTTTTTTAATTTTTTAAGATTTTATTTATTTATATGAAAGAGAGAGACACAGTAAGAGAGGGAACACAAGCAAGAGGAGTAGGAGAGGAGAAGTAGGGTTCCCACAGAGCAGGGAGCCCGATGCAGGGCTCAATCCCAGGACCCTGGTTTCATGACCTGAGCTGAAAAGAGATGCTTAATGACTGAGCCACCCAGGTACCCCTCAACATTTCCTTCTTACTGGGTACTTGAGACCACAGTATGCATTGTATGAATTGTAATTAGGTAATTTTAATAATTTGAATAACATTTAAATTTAGATTTTTGTGTTAGGTAGGACTTTGCCTACCTCTGTATAAGTTGTAGCTGAGGAACCACCCCATGAATAGTTGCATATAGCACCACCTCCACTACCACCTACTTGGAGTTTACAGAGAAACAGTTATAAACTCCTCAGCTAACTTTAATCAGTCATTCACTCCAGTTGTTAGAAGTAAGGGAACTAGAAGAGGAAGAGTGGTCCGTGGTGTCCTCAACTTTGTAGAAGGTGAAGGATTAAGGATTTTGATGAAAGATTTTCCTTCTCATTCATCTGCTTCTCCCATCTTCCCAGCCAAATTAAAGTTAGGAGGGAGATACAAACATATTCTGAATAAAGATTAAAGATAGAGGGTATCTGCAGTGAGGAGATAGGTATTACCCTCAGATGGACATATACCACATGTATAAAATCAACCCACTCTGGAGTTTCCATTTAAGAATAAAAGAAAATGGGGTATCTGGGTGGCTCAGTCAGTTAAGCATCTGCCTTCAGCTCAGGTCGTGATCCCAGGGTCCTAAGATCAAGCCCCACATCAGGCTCTCTGCTCAGCGGGGAGTCTGCTTCTCCCTCTCCCTCTGCCTCCTTCTATCTTTCTCTCTCTCTATCAAATGAATAAATAAAATTTTTTTTAAAAAGTTTAGAAAAAAAAAGAATAAAATGGTAAGAGATTTCTTGGAGAGTCTGGAATATGCCTGAGAAACCAGTGAGCATATACTCAAATGTGGGGATTTCTAAAGGGAGAAGCCAGTACTAGCCTGATTATTAAGGACAATTCCTATTGTCATATATAGAAGAGAGTATGGGGCATCTGCTCTACACCCCAGTTAACATGGTAGATAGGGAAGGAAGAGGACCTTAGTGGTTCTGTGAAGATTAGAGGATGCTGGTACAGGGTCAAATGATGCTGTGTCCCACCTAGGGAAGCACTGTGCATCATGAACCACTAGAAGAATCTTTATCCACTGAGAAGCTAGGGTGAAGTCTACTCCTAAAAGAGTCCTCAGCAAAGTCCATCAACATCTTAATTAGATCAAACTCAGTGGCATCAACTTACTGCAATGTTGTGTCTGGTTAGTTATATGGCCATCCGTAGCCCTCTTCCACAAGAGTTAGACCCAGAAAATGGAGGAGCAGGGGAATAGACCATTCTCTCTATTCCCTATTCCAGATCTCCCCACCTGTGAATGTAGTAAGTGATGGGGGAGAGAAAGATATAAGATAAAATATAAGATAGGTGTTTAAACAGTACTGTGCTGAATTCCAGTACCAAAAATAACCAGAAAATACTAGAATTTGTCCATAATATCATTAAGGGATGGGGAAAAAAAGGGAGTTTGACACAGCATAGTTGCCAGCACTACTTGGGAAAAAAGTTTTATCTTAGTATCTCTGAGCTAAGATTCCTCAATAAACCAATTACATATAACATTTTAAAAATAATCTCTTCTAGGGATATCCTTTGGACCATTGCCTCTAGTTTTTAATATGTTTATGAGTATGTATAGGTTATTATAGGCTTTCCATTATTCTGTCTTCTAGGTCATTGATTTGTTCTTCTGCTTCCTCTAGTATTTATTCCATCTACTATATTTTTAGTTTCAGTTATTTAGTTCTTCATCTCTGATTTTTTGTTTTGTTTTGTTTTGTTTTTTCTCTTTGTCGAGGGTCTCAGTGAGGTCCTCCATTCTTTTTCGAGTCCAGCAAGTGTCTTTATGGCCTTTACTTTAAATTCTCTTTCAGGCATATTACTTATCTCCATTTTGTTTAGCTCACTTGCTGTGATTTTGTTTTGTTCTTTCATTTGGGACATATTCCTCTATGCCCTCATTTTGTCTAATTCTCTGAATATATTTTTATGTCTAAATCAGCTTTATCTCCTGCCCTTGAAAATAGTAGGCTTATGAAAAAGAGGTCTGGTGTCTGACAGTGCAGTGTCCCCTGTTCACTAGAACCTGGTGCTTCAGGGGTGTCTCCTATGTGTGTTGCATGTGCCTGGCTGATGTGGCTGAGCCACTGTTGCCTTCAGTCCAGTTGTCTGAAATGGCTCTCTTTGCCTGTTGTGGGCAGGGGGTGGTCCCTGTGTTTTTAGTGGGCCACTTTGGGGCTGCCTTGGGCTTGAGTTAAGTCAGACCACGTATATGTCAGAGATGCAGTAGCACCAAACTGCAGAGTACTTTCCATGTGCCCTGAGAAGCTTTCGCTTTTGGGCAGGTCCTGCAATCAGACGTGGTGTCTGTACCCAGTCCACTGCTGGAGCCACATTTGGACTGTTGTGTGTAGTTATTTTTCCTTCTCCCCAGGGCTGGAATCACTTTGGAGTACTGCCCCTTTCAGGGGCAAATCTGCCCCTTGCAGACTGCCAGGCTTACTGGATCACTTTGGATAGGCTCCATTCAAGGGTGTATTGAAGGGGATAGGGCCACAGGAGAAATCAGGGGCAGGGGTGGTATAGTAGCAAGTTTGTACAGGACTGCTATAAGAGGAGACTTGGAGGAAGGCCTAGTTGAAGAGGGTGTGTCTGCAGGAGACCACCAGCGCAGGGTGAACTCTTAGCAAGTAGCAGTAATTCACTTAATTTTTAAAATACAGAAGGCATATTTGTTGAGATTAAAACAAGAAAGTGAAATTTTATTTTATTTTTTTTAAGATTTTACTTATTTATTTGACAGAGATCACAAGTAGGCAGAGAGGCAGGCAGAGAGAGAGGAAGGGAAGCAGGCTCCCTGCTGAGCAGAGAGCCTGATGTGGGGCTCAATCCCAGAACCCTGAGATCATGACCTGAGCCAAAGGCAGGGGCTTTAACCCACTGAGCCAGCCAGGTGCCCCAAGAAAGTGAAATTTTAAAAAGATTGTCAGTCTACTTTGTTGAAAACTTATTTCACTTTATTTTGCTTCTTTTAATATCATCTATATTGTAGTAACAGACATTTGAGACAGTAATTTTTGATTTTATCACTTGATCTTTAAATTTTTTGCTTTACATATTGTTTACAATATATAAGTTTATACAAATACAATTTTTAACTTCTAGAACTCAATTATGTAGTTTCTTGGCGTTGACTTAAATATAGTAAGCCTATTATAACACACTCTGCAGTAATACAAATTTGAGTATAAAGTAATGGGTAACTGGCCCTGGAACTACTAACAAGCTTTAGTTATTTCATTAACTTCACAATGTTACCTTTTACACAATTAAAATTTTTGGACTTAATTTATAGAATTACAGTTAGCTTTACATTATATAATTTTTGCCACCTCTTTTTTTTTTTTTAAGATTTATTTATTTACTTTACAAATAGTGAGAGAGAGCACACTGGTGTGCGAGTGAGGGGAGGCACAGAGGGAGAGAATCTTCATCAGACTTCTCACGGAGTGCGGAGCCTCAGTTGGGGCTCCATCCCATGATCCATAAGATCATGACTTGAGCCGAAACCAAGAGTCAGACATTTAACTGACTGAGCCAACCAGGTGCCCCTTGCCTCCTCTTTAAAAACATATTTTAGGTAGTAATTTAAACATATGTCTTCCCAAATTCTGCAAGCAGATTTTGAAAATGACTACAGGGCAATCATCCTGTTACAAAATACTTGGGAATTAGCATTTTTATATAAGTAAAATTCTCAGAGAGCTAAAGTTAACCTCTTAAGCCAATGGTCAGTGAACTTTTTCTGTAAAAGGCCAGATAGCAAATATTGTAGGCTCTGTGGGCCATATGTTCCCTATCACAGCTACTCAGCTCTGCAGTTGTGGAGCAAAAACAACTATACACAATATGTAAATGAACAGCATAGCAATGTTCAAATAAAATTTTATTCACGAAAACAGTGGTGGGCTTGATTGGCCCACAAGTATAGTTTGCTAGTCTCTGCTTTAAGCAGCAAGTCACTTTTTTTTTTTTAATTTTATTTATTTATTTGAGAGAGAGGGAGAGAGCACAAGCAGTGGGGAGGGGCAGAGGCAGAGGGAGAAGCAGGCTCTCTGCGGAGCAGGGAGGCTGACACTGGGCTGGATTCCACGACCCTAGGATAATGACCTAAACTGAAGGCAGACACTTAATGGACTGAGCCACCTACATACCCCAAGTTACTTTGTATCTTAATATTTTTAATGGAAAATTTTCTTAAGTTATACATCACTTAATGGACAGCACATTATCAAAGGTTGGTTATTCCTAAATAAAATTAGATTGCTGGACTTTTTAACTCTTGTTTTACTTTTACAGTTTTTTTAGACTGGTTGTTTTTATATTTATACCAGTAATTTCTTCCCTGAGTTTGATACTATTATCTGAAGTCATTCAGAAAACCAAAGTATTTAACTTGATAGAATTATCACTGTATAATCTATATACCGACAGCCATTTCTGATTTTAGAATAATCTAGAGTACCGTCAGTTATCTCAGAGGGACTAACCAAATTGTTAATATGCAAGACAAAATATTTACATTCAGTTTACTAAACACCAATATGATATTTTAGGAGAAGCATATTAGAAACTCAAATTAATAGCAGTTCATAATTTTGAAAGTTGTAAATCACTGGCCTTATTAGAAATGCTGAATGCGATTCTAAAGAAGCTTTTGCTGTTCTCTGAGAGCAGATCTTCAGAGAGACACATTTAGAGACAATATACATAAATTGATCAGTGATCTTTATTAAGTGTATAAGCCTCACATTACAACAAATGAATGTTTAAAAAGAGAAGTTGAACTCTATTCACCCTAATCAACAATAGATGTCTTAGGAAATAATCCAAAGCCTGAAAATAAATGATACGGGCAATATGTAGCACAGAGGCTTAACACCAAGAGCAGTGACTTGTCACTATTTATATCTATATTTTATTTCTTTTAATTCCTTATTTCTGTATATGAGCTTTTAAAACTGTTACATAATTATGATCTAATTCTCTCGTTTTGTCTGAGGTCAGTGTAGGACCTCCCATTGCACACGTACTAAAGTTATATTTATACTTTAGGAAGCAGATTAGACCATATGGTTGCATTGCAATGTGATGTTCTAGAAATTATTACATCATTTTACTTTTAAAAATTGAGCTAAATGTAAGCAAAATAAGGCAGAGAAAGACAAATACCATACAATTTCACTCACGTGGAATTTAAGAAACAAAATAGATGAATACAGGGGAAGGGAAGGAAAAATAAGACAAAAACAGAGAGGGAGACAAACCATAAGAGACTCTTAACTCCAGGAAGGAAACTGAGGATTGCTGGAGGAGAGGTTGGTGGGGGGATGGGAACTGGGTGGTAGGCATTAAGGAGGGCATGTGATTTGATAAGCACTGGGTATTATATGCAACTGATGAATCACTAAATCCTACCTCTGAAACTAATAATACAGTATATGTTAATTAAATTGAATTTAAGTAAAAGTTAAATCAAGCTAAATTAAATTAGAATTAAACTTGTGTGCATTCTGACAGCTGAGAGAGCTCAAATGCTATTCTATAAAACTAAAGGTTGTTAGTGATACTCAAATTTAATAGAACAGACTTTTGAATTACACATATTGATTCTGAAGTTTAGGTGTATAAATCAGATCATCTTTATGAACCAAATGCTTTTAGCCTCTGTAAATTGAAAAAGAATACCTTTGGTGTTTTCTATCAATTTTAGCCTGTTCCCCGAAGGTTGGCGTCTGTATTAGAGTGCCTGATTATTGCTCATACAGTTGGAGTGGACAGTCTTTTTGCTGACTGCATGAAGTAAGTGATATGAAGTAGTGTTGATACTATTAATGTAGGGATTTTGTTCTTCCATTCTTCTAATTTTCTGGGAAATTTTAGAATTGGCCTATTTTCTTGGGCATATTGTATGTAGTTTAAGGCTTAACTAGTTGTAACAATTGTGAGAAGAAGTATTGACTTAGATATTACTCAAGATGCTTGGGATCAATTTTATTTCAGTCAAACCATGATTATATTAAAATCCATGCACATAACTTAGAGTGGATTTAAAATATGTGTTTACAGAAAAGGGAGGATAATTAAGTCCATCAGAGAACTCACAAAATGAACTATAGAGATTACTCATCACATATATATGTACAACTTGCATCATTGAAAATAAAAGTATTATTTGAGTGTTATAATTAGAAATATTCTCATTTTTCTAAGTTGGGATTCTTTGATATATATATTTTTTAACAGGTGGATTGTAAAGCATTTTGCAAGGTTTTGGTCTGAGAGAAGTTTTGCAAATGTACCTCCTGAGATTCAGAAAAGTTGTCTTACTATGTTGATTCAGTCTTTAGTGAGTATAACCTGAATATCCTTGTTTGTGTTTGTCATCAAAAAATTTATTTGATTTTGTATAGGTACTGGGAATGTTTTTTTTTTTTTTTAAGATTTTATTTATTTATTTGAAACAGAGAGAGAGAGATCACAAGTAGGCAGAGAGGCAGGCATAGAGAGAGAGGAGAAAGCAGGCTCCCCGCTGAGCAGAGAGCCCGATGCGGGCCTTGATCCCAGGACCCTGAGATCATGACCTGAGCCAAAGGCAGAGGCTTAACCCACTGAGCCACCCAGGCGCCCATACTGGGAATGTTTTAAATATAAATGTGGCATTACATTATAAAAGCAGGATAAGACAACCAATTCCAGATAACCGAGAACCAGTTGAGAACCTGTCCTTGAGATTCTGTTCCCCTGTACCAGATTCATTAGTTAGGGTTCAGAGATGCAGAACCACTAGGAAGTATATTTTGGTTCATGAACAGAAGAGTGGTGCCACAGATGGAGGTTATGCATTGGTATCAACAACATGGATTTCCATTCACTAAAGTGGATTTGGATAAAATGCTGAAACTTTTCTATGGCAACATTTCCCAAGAGGACCAGCTGTTAACTTAGTGACCACGTCATCATGGGAAAGGCAGTGCCGTGTTCTCAGTGAAGTAGATATTTGCTCTGGATATAGATTTGCCTTCCTTGCCCCCCAGTGTTTCAGCTGAAATCACTATCTGTGGACTTATGGAATGCCTTTTTCACAATCATGGTATTTCACACAGCATCGCTTGTGACTAATGAACTCACTTCACAGGAAATCAAGTCTGTCAGTGAGCCCATGCTCATGATTTCACCAGTCTTTCCATGTTTACTATCATCCTCAAACAGCTGGCTTGATAAATACCAGTTATGACCAAGTTACCAGTTACAGAAATGAGTGCTATAGTAGTGATACTATAAATACCCATTTCCCTTTTTTATGTGAATATTTGTTTATATTAACCACTCTTTGTATAGACTTTTTCCACTGTCTCATCTCTCTACCATCTAAGCCATGTTAATAATAGTGGATTTTATATCTCTGTATTGAAGTTACAGGATACCAAAGGGGAGTATGAATCAATATAAACAATATCACCCAAAGACAAAAAAGGGACTTTGTATCCTCTTACTGGGAAAGGGTTAGCATGTTTGTTGTATACAGGAGAGTTATACCAGGTTAGGCAAAAACGTAAGTTTGTTATTATCTCCATTTGGGAATTAAGTATTGTTTAAAGAGAAGTAAGCATATGGGTGCCAAGCTGACAAAGGACTGGCTATAATGGTTTTGTAACATTGTCAGGTTGGCTAGGATAAGCTGTGCTTCCCAGAATTTCCCTCTTTGAATGTTTCCAGTTGAAGTGGCCACACGAGACAATTTGTCATGAGATTTAAAGGATAAAAGTGAAGCAGCAGCCTTTCTTTCTTTTTTTTTTTTTTTTTCTTAACACCGGGACTGTTGGGGCAAGCACCTTATCTCATATATGTTGCTTGTTTACTGGCTCACCTAGTTGGCATGAAATAGCAGACGAGCTGCAACTGCTCCACTTGCCCTGTGTCCTTTTTTGGCTGCTCTTACCCCTATGCAAAGGATACGGTTAGCTCCATGATGAAGGGCACGAGCATCTCCTGGAGGACACCCATTTCATCCAGGTTGGAGGCAGTGAGAACTGAAATGAGTTCATCTTACTGGGTTATAGTTTGCGCTCTTGGATGTCAGCTTGTTCTTGCTGTCCTATACTTTATATTTGTCCTTCCTTCTCAGCCACCTTCCCTGTGATCTTCAAACTACATCATCACATGCAAAGACTGTTTAACCAGCTCCCATGATTGCCTACGGTAGAATCCCTGTAACAAGTTCCCATGTATCTGTAATTACCTCCTAGTGGTTCTCTTTCTCTGATTGAACCCTGAATGATACATCAGACTGGGTGACATTGCAGATGCATCTAAACATAACTGGGAAAATAAGTGTAGGCCGTCAGCTAGTGAGATACCACTGCAAAAAATAAATCTAAATCTGTATTTCTGCTAATGAAGAACTGTGTCATTCTGTTGCTTAATATTTTGTATTAGTTTCTTTGGTCAGTGAATAGTTACTCACTGTTCATGAAGGCAAACAAATGGCCCAGCTACAATTCAGTTTACTAGAGGTACAAACATCATTTACTACTATTACTGTTATTATTATTGTTATTGTTTAGTAGGTGTTTTTAGATCTTTACAGTTGAAAAAATAATTTGAATTTTTAAAATTTTATATAAGACAGGTATTCTTATCTCTGTTTCACGTATGAGAAAAGAGAATCAGAGAACTAAGGCTTTATTCAAGTTCACAATGTCAGTAAATGACATAGCAAATCTTAAAACCAGTTGCTGCCATTCTAAAAATAATATGGTAGGTACTCACTATGGGTAGATTATTATTTTTTTTTGAAGAAGTATGGACCTTGACTTCATCATTTCACAAACTGATGGAAGAAATTGTATTTAACTAAGTAAAATACAAGTTAGACTCTGATGAGTACTAACATTAAGTTCCATGTCAAAACATAGCATCCATTCTTGATAAAAACATTCAGCAAAGTAGGAATAACTGGAATATACCTCAACATCATAAAGGCCATATTATGAAAGACCCACAATTATTATTATCCTCAATGGGGAAAAACAGCTTTTCCTCTATGGTCAGGAACAAGACAAGGATTCCACTCTCACCATAGTACTGGAAGTCTTAGCCTCAGCGATCAGAAAACAAAAAGAAATAAAAGGCATCCAAATCAGCAAGGAAGAAGTCAGACTTTGGCTATTTGTAGACAATGCGATACTCTATGTAGAAAACCCAAAAGATTCCACCAAAAAAATGCTAGAAATAATACATGAATTCAGCAAAGTCACAGAATATAAAATCAATGTGCAGAAATCTGTTGCATTTCTGTACACTAATAATGAAGCAACAGAAAAAGAAATCAGGGACTTGATCCCATTTGCAATTGCACCAAAAACAGTAAGATACCTAGGAATAAACTTAACCGAAGAGGTTAAAAGATCTTGTACTCTATAAACTATAGAATACTTATGAAAGAAATTGAAGGACACAAAGAAAGGGAAAAACATTCCATGCTCATGGATTGGAAGAACAATTGGAAAAAAATGTCTATATTACTCAATCAATCTACACATTTAATGCAAACCCTATCAAAATATCACCAGTATTTTTCACAGAGCTAGAACAATCCCAAAATTTGTATGGAACCACAAAAGATCCTAAATAGCCAAAGTAATTTTGAAAAAGAAAAGCAAAGCTGGAGGCATCACAATTCCAGATCAAGCTATATTACAAAGCTATAAGAATCAAGACATGGTACTGGCACAAAAACAGGTACATAGATCAGTGGAACACAATAGAGAACCCAGAAATCGACCCACAGCTATATGGTCAACTATTATTCAACAAAGCAGGAAAGAATATTCAATGGAAAAAAGAAAATGTCTTCAACAGATAGTGTTGGGAAAACTGGACAGCGGCATGCAGAAGAATGAAACTGGACCATTTTCTTAGACCATTCACAAAAATAAATTCAAAATGGATGAAAGACTTAAATGTGAGACAGGAATCCATCAAAATCCTAGAGGAGAAAACAGGCAGCAACCTCTTTGACCTCAGCCATAGCAACTTCTTACTAGACACCTCTCTGGAGGCAAGGAAAACAAAAGCAAAAATGAACTATGGGGACTTCGTCAAGATAAAATGCTTCTGCACAGCAAAGGAAATAGTCAACAAAATAAAAGGCAGCCTACAGAATGGGAGAAGATATTTGCAAATAGTCTTAACAGATAAAGGGCTAGTACCCCAAATCTGTAGAGAATTTAAGCACACTCAACACCCAAAAAATAAACAATCCAGAAAAGAAATGGGCAGAAGATAGGAACAGATATTTTTCCAAAGAAAACATACAGATGGCTAACAGACACATGAAAAGATGCCCAACATCACTCATCATCAGGGAAATACAAATTAAAACCAGGATGAGATACCACCTCACATCTGTCAGAATCACTAAAATTAATAACACAGGAGACAACAGGTGTTAGGATTTGGAGAAAGGGGAACTCTCTCATACTGTTGGTGGGAATGCAAAACAGTGTAGCCACTCTGGAAAATAGTATGGAGCTTCCTCAAAAATGTAAAACAGGAACTACTTTATGTCCTAACGATTGCACTACTAGCTATTTACCAAAAAAAATAAAAAATACTGATTCAAAGGGGCACGTGCACCCTGATGTTTATGGTAGCATTGTCAACAATAGCCAAATTATGGAAACAACCCAAATGCCCATCCACTGAGGAACGGATAAAGAAGATGTAGTGTATATATACACAATGGAGTATTAGCCGTCAAAAAGAATGGAAGCTTGCCATTTGCAATGACACGGATGGCGTTGGAGGGTATTGTACTAAGGAAAATAAGTTAGAGAAGGACAAATACCCTATGATTTCCCTCATATGGAATTTAAGAAACAAAACAAGAACATATGGGAGAAAAAAAAAAAGAGGTAAACAAACCATAAGAGACTCCTTAAGATTAAGACAGAGAACAAACTGAAGGTTGATGGAGGGACGAGGGTTGGGGGTGGGCTAGGTGGGTGATGGATATTAAGGAGGGCACTTGATATGAAGAGCTCTGGGTGTTGTATGTAAGTGATAAATCACTGAATTCTACTCCTGAAACCAATATTGAGCTGTATGTTAACTAAACAGAATTTATGGACACCTGGGTGGCTCAGTCAGTTAAGCGGCTGCCTTCGGCTCAGGTTATGATCCCAGGGTCCTGGAATCGAGTCCCACATCAGGCTTCTTGCTCAGCAGGAAGCCTGCTTCTTCCTCTACCTCTGTGTACCATTCCCCTACTTGTGCTCTTTCTCTGACAAATAAATAAATAAAATCTTAAAAATAAATAAATAAATAGAATTTAAATAAAATTTGAAAAGAAGAAAAGTTCCATGTCAGTCTAATTTACGCTGATAGCCCCAGCCTTAGAGCAATGCGTGGCACATATTAGGCAACTCACTGTATATTGTCAGATAGGTAAATAAATGAATGGATAAGGATAAGATATAATTCAGGTATGTACTGGAATCACAGAGGTTAAAGTGATTAGAGGGATGAGAGCAGTAATTTGAGATGAAGCTGAAGATGAGGATAATTTCCAAATAAAATAGGTACATTAGGATATTCCTAACAAACTTTAAAAATGTACCAGAGACCTGGAGACAGGCAATTCCAATATTCTGCTGTAACTGGAATGAGAAGAGATAAGTCTGGGGCGAGGCTAAGGCCAGATTTGGGAGGGATCTTAACTGAATGTCTTGTTAAAAAGTCTGATTTTTTTTTTATAAGTGGTAAGTATATGAGTTTAATTGTAGAATAAGCCCTTTATGTACTACGCCTCTACCTCTGTTATTTTAATTTTATAACTCTAATCAGATTCTTAGAAGCATTGTGAATGTTCTTTTTTTTCCTTTCAAGAGAGATGAACAGGTGAACATCAGAACAGCCAAACATCCAGTAGCCTTTGGTATTCTGATGATTATAATGAAAATTTGAAATTATGTCTTTCCTTGTGAATAGTCAAGCTTTAAGAAACATTAACTTTAGTCTTCATATATTTTTTCAAGATTTGATTTATTTATTTGACAGAGAGGGAGAGATCACAAGTAGGCAGAGAGGCAGGCAGAGAGAGAGGGAGAAGCAGGCTCCCTGCTGAGCAGAGAGCCCAATGCAGGGCTCCATCCCAGGACCCTGAAAGCATGACCTGGGCCGAAGGCAGAGGCTTAACCCACTGAGCCACCCAGGTGCCCCCTTCATATTTTATTATATAAATAAAATATTCTTAGTTTTTGATTTTAAAAATAGGGTATTTTAAAATAGTACTGGGAAAACTGGACAACTATGCAAAAGAATGAAACTGGACCATTTTCTAACACTATACACAAAAACAAACTCAAGAAGAATTAAGGACCTGAATATGGAACCTGAAACCATAAAAATCTTAGAACAGAGGCAGTAGTATGTCTGACATGGTCATGGCAATATTTTTCTAGATAGGTCTCCTCAGGCAAGGAAAACAAACACAGAAATAAATTATTGGGACTACATCAAAATAAAAAAGTTTTGCACAGTGAAGGAAAGCATCAACAAATAAAAAGCAACCTACCAAATGGGAGAAGATATTTGCAGATGATATATCCAATAAGAGATTAATATCCATAATATATGAAGAACTTACACAGCTCAACACCAAAAACCAAACAGTCCAATTAAAAAATGGGCAGAAGAGCTGAATAGACATTTTTCCAAAGCAGATACACAGATGGCCAACAGATACATGAAAAGATGCTTAGCATCACTAATCATCAGGGAAATGCAAATCAAAACCACAATGAGATATCATTTCACACCAGGCAGAATGACTAGTTATCAAAGAGATAAGAAATAACAAGTGTTGGCGAGGAAATGGAGAAAAGGGAACCCTCATAAACTATTGGTGGGAATGCAAACTGGTGCAAGCACTGTGGAAAACAGTATGAAGTTTCTTCAACAAATTAAAAATAGAAATACCATATGGCCTAGTAACTGCACTAGTGGATATTTACCCAAAGAAAATGAGAAAACTGGTTCAAAAAGATAAATGCACCTCACTGTTTATTGCTACATTATTTACAGTAGCCAAGATATGGAAGCAATCTAAGTGTCCACTGATAGAGAAGATGTACATACACATACACAAATACACACACACAGAGGAATATTATGCAACCATAAAAAGGATGAGATCCTACCATTTGTGACAACATGAATGGACCCAGATGGTATTATGCTAAGTGAAATAAGTCAGACTGAGAAAAGAAAACACCATATAATTTCACTTATATTTTGAAACTAAAAAAAAAAATGAAAAAACAAAAAGCAGAATCAGACCTATAAATACAAACAAATTGGGGTTGCCAGAAGGAAAGGGTGGGAGGATGGACAAAATGAGTAAAAGGTAGATACAACCTTCCAGTTATGGAACAAGTAAGTCGCATAGAGAGAATAGTCTGTGGTACTGTAATAGCGTTGCTTGGTGACAGATGTGAGCTACACTTTTGGTGAGCATAGTATAACGTATAGAGAAGTTGAATCAGTATGTTGTACACGTGAAAGTAATGTGTGTCAACTATACTCATATTTAATAGAATACTATTAATTTTTTTCAAATTAAAATTTAAAATACGTTATCCAAAAACTGAAAGAGCAGGCAGTTTTGTCAGTCTTCTTTAGTTCTAATTCAGGTCAGTTGCAGGTGCCATGATGGGTGCTTTACTCCATAGGTGACTTCCGTCAGTCACCTCCATTGGTGACATGCCCTACACTGTCATATACCAAGGGAGATAAGAAAATGCTGCATTGAACTATATTTGGAGGGTTTTGTTTGTTTTTTATTAATGTGAGGGCAGTTCACTAAGATGTGACTGCTCCCTCCTACCATGTACAACCACTCTTTTGGGGAAGAAGGGAAAGCAGGGAGGAGGCATGAGTATATGAGACAAAGGTGTTAGGAAAGTTATGATTTTATAATGTGTAATTACTTGAACTATCTCACAATAAGATTAAATTTTTCTTTGTCAAAATATTTTGTTTAAACCCCTTAAAAAGCAAATTATGAAAAATTTTTAAATTGGAGAAAATTAAAACAAAAGTAGGTATGGGCATGGTCATTAGGGTAAATCAAAGTTGTATATATTATGCAATTTGTCCTAAGGCTAAAGGATAGCTAAAGACCTATTTAACACAATATCATAAGAATTAGGAAATAAGATGAGTCATAGTGTTTGTTCAATATACGGTATTAAGACAACGAGGAAGCTAGCTAGAAAAATTTTAAGTTGAATCTATACCTCACATCCTGTATGCCAGGGATATATTCCAAATAGATCAAAGGTTCGAATGTGGGGGGAAAAAGCCATTAAAATACTACAATAAACCCTAGGAGAATTATAACCTTGGCAGGGGAGTGGGGATATAAAATTCAGAAGCCTTGGGGCGCCTGGGTGGCTCAGTGGGTTAAGCCTCTGCCATTGGCTCAGGTCATGATCCCAGGGTCCTGGAATCGAGCCCCGCATTGGTCTCTCTGCTTAGCGGGGAGCCTGCTTCCTCCTCTCTCTCTGCCTGCCTCTCTGCCTACTTGTGGTCTCTGTCTGTCAAATAAATGGATGGAATCTTAAAAAAAAAAAAAAAAAACACACTAATAAAATTCAGAAGCCTTAAAAAATTCTGATTACATAAAGATGCAAAATTTCTGTGTAGTAAAAATTACAATAAGCAAACTTAAAAGACAAATGACAGTTCATATCATACTTCTTATTCTAATTTTCCTAATATAGAGGATTTTTAAAAATAGTATAGAATTAGTTCACAAAGAAAATATAAACACTTCTTAATTTGATGAATAAATCAACTTCATTTAAGAGAAATGGACATAGAAATTACAGTATCAAACCATTTTCTGACTTTTAGAATAAAAAAAATTAGCACAACTTTTGCCGTGTTTTTCAAACTTTTTTGACTGTGACTGAGTAGAATTTCTTTTTACTCTGTAACCCAGTATACTCACACATACAAAATTGAAACAAGTTTCACAAAAGAATACTTACCATTATTACATGATGTACTGATATTTCCTATTTTTCACTTTTCTCTCTTTTTTGTTTTGTTTTCTAATGCTGATTGTAAGCCACTAAAAATATTCCTCTAGGTTGCCAGGAGAGAAATCTACAGTTTGGAAAACAGTTCTCCATTGAATATATATTGGCAATGGTTAGGATACTTCTGGTGCCCCACCTCATATCCTCTTGGCTTGTGTAATAACTCTAGCCCATTGCTGCAGGATCTAGCTGCATATGCGTAAAGTCCGACAGCACTTTCCCTCAGCCACATCACACGTATTTCTCACTTTCCGGCCTAAGTCTTCACTATCACTCAACACAGTGTACCTACAACTCAGTAATTCTGACACCTGTGCAAACCTGGAAGTAAAAGGACGTTAACACCCCAGGGAATAAGCCTTGATTAATGGGAGGTGGGAGCCAGTGGTCAAACGTTACCTGTTTTGTCCCTAGGGCAGAGTAACTCAAAGTGCATTCTCTGTGGCGCTTCAGAGGGTCCCCAGCAAGACTGAGCCCCAGTTGCCAATAATAGTGAATGCTATATCAGTGTGTGTCAAAGTTTAATATATACAAAAACACTTCAGGATCTTGGTTACATGTAGATTCTAACTCAGTAAGTCAGAGGTGGAGCCTGAGATTCTGTTGTTTTTAAGTGAGCTCCAGGTGATTGAGATGGTGTGGTTCACACTGAGTTGTAAGGACCTAGAAAACATATCCCTCCATTGGCTTTCCCTCCTTCCCTGTTTCACTCCCCTAATACCTCAGATTCTCTTGGGATCATTTCCCAAAATAAACTATCTGCATACAAGCCTGTTTCTCAGGCTCAGGGGTTAGGCAGAACCCAGGCTAAGACAAGTAGTAATGATCCATTAATTCTGTTTCTAGGAATTCATCCTATAGAAATGTTCCCATATGTATAAAATAATTTTATTTACAAGATCTTTCATTACAACATCATAACAGCAAAAAAATAGAAACAATATAAATATAAGTAGAGGGTTGGTTGAATGACTTACTGTACTGTGGGCTATTATATAGCTGTTATAGCAATAACAAGACTCTATATTCAGATAAGAAAAATATTTAAGATGTATGCTAAGCATAAAGGGTGAAGATAGAGTATTATTCATACTAATGCCTCCATGAGAGTAAAATAAAGACAATATGACATATATTTCTTGTGTGTGTATGTATGAAATAACTCTGGAAAGATACAGAAATTAAATAATATTGATTGGGAGGAGGGAAAATGCATAGCTTGGAGACAGGAAAGGGAAGGAGACTTTTCTTAATACCGCCCTTTATATATGGTTGAAGTTTGGAGCATATGTTAATTATTGGATTAAAATTTTTTTTGTTTGGTCTAGAAATGTATTACATTTTCTTCCTTCTCAGCCTTCTTTGAATGCTAACATTGAATGTTATATATTCAGATCAGTATTGGAATAAGATCACTTACTACCTATGTTATCATTTATGTCCATATTAGTTTTCCAACAGGTTCCAACTATACTTTATATCTGTATTTTTTTAAAAATTGTCCTTGAAACACTGAAAAAAACTTAAATTAAAAAATTATTGTCATAACACATAACATTGTGTATAGTAAGCATTTGGTAGCTACCTGCCAAGTTTATCTGAATACCCTGCATTTGGCTTCACCCCCAGAACAGTGCCTATGGTAGAGCAAATTGCCTAAAAGCACAATTATTCAGGATGTCGCCAGAGGGGGGAAGGATGATGGTACCAAAAAATAAAAATAAAAAAAATTATAGCAACTTATGATATTTTTATTCTAATTAAACAAGGGAAATATATAATACATTTTAAAAGAATTCTTGGAAAAAAAATAATTCTTGGTAAGTGGGTAAAATGTTAAAAGTTTTGTTGTTCAAGTAGAGGGTATTATGCTAAGTGAAGTAAGTAAATCAGAGAAAAACATTTATCATATGATGTCGCTGATACGTGGAATTTGAGAAACAAGTCAGAGAATCATGGGGGAAGAGAGGAAAAAAGGAAATGGAATGAAACCAGAGAGATAAACCATTAAGAGACTCTTAATCTCAGGAAACAAACTGAGGGCTGCCGGAGGGGAGGCGAGGCTGAGTGATGGACACTGGGAAGGGTAATGGCTATGGTGAGTGCTGTGAATTGTGTAAGACTGATGAATCACAGACCTGTACCCCTGAAACAAATAAAACATTATATGTTAATTTTTAAAAATTAAAAAATGTTTTGTTGTTCAAGGATTAAACTTAATTCGCTTTAGGAATTCACATATAGACTCTTACCTCCTGGTGATGCTAAAAAATGAACAAATATTTGAGGGTCCACTATGACCCAATTCTGTAGTAGGCCCTGGGGATATAGTGGTGAGCCAAAACAGACATGGTTTCATGCTCAGTAAGCATAAAGCCTAGTGAGAGACAGATATGAATCAAGGAATTGTGTTCATGATCAAATAATTACAAATGAGTCAGGTAGTCTAGAGAAAAGGGACAGGTTTTCTGATGGTATTATATATAAAAGGAATCTGATGTGGGGCTAGAAATCAGGGAAGATAGAGTTTGAGTTGAGATCTGAAGCATACAAAGGATGTGCAAAGTTTACATCATGCAGACTTTGTTAAGAATTTCATTCTGTGGCTTCCAGGTATTTATCAGTTGTCTATTGTTTTGTAACAGACTACTCCAAAACTAAGTGACTTAAAACTACAGTTTATTACTTCTCATAATTTTGTGGATTAAGTGGGTGATTCTTCCACTGATTCTTCTGAGTTCCTTCCCACTCTGTGTGGTCTTTCTTAACCCAACTTCTTCATGGCTTTGCGATTCCAGAATTTCAAGAGCAGAAAGACAGAAGCTGCAGGGCTTCTTCAGACCTTGACTCTGGAACTTGCACAGTATCACTATTTCTGTAAGCAGGTGAAAAGGCCAGTCTAAATTCAAGGGAAGAGTAAATAAATTCCACCTCTTGATGGATAGAGCTAGAAAGAATTTGTGGCCATGTTTTTCAATCTATTATAATCTATTGGGTAACTATGTACTCATTAGTTATTTACTAAGCATTGTTTTAAGAACTAGAAATCAAATATTAATAAGATACAGTAATGTATGTATGTTGCTATTTTTTTTCCTTTTCCTTGGAGCACATGGTATTTGTAAATTATCATTCTATCTTCCATAGGGATCAGTATTCATGAATATTTTTTTCCTGTGGCATAAAATGAATCATCATTAAATGAATAAATATAAAGAGTCTTACCTAATTAGGAGGGGAAAAAAATCACTGGAGAATATAAGTAATTTTTAACCTTTCTAAATTTATAATAAACTACATGTATTTTATAGTCAGAAAAGAATTAAGGTTATGTCAGTGTAGCTATACAGTTATGAATGATATCTATAAGCACAAAAACTAATTCAGTAGTGAAAATCTCAGGTCAAGTTTTTCTCTGTAGTTATATTATACCTCTGTTCTCAGGTTTGTTTTAGTGATCTTTTAGAGGTGGTTTGTTCCCAGCATAAAGTTTGCCCTTTTGGATATTTCTGAATGAATGAATAAATAAATATTATAAGTAATGACAAAGACATTAGCTACCTGGGATTTTGTTTTTTGTTTTTTGTTTTTTTGTTTTTGCAGAAAACGTCATAAGAAAACAAAGGTATTTTATTTGCTTAGAAAGTTGTATTATGAATAGTAGTCTAACATTTTTTCCAATTTTTTTAAAATTGTAAGAATGATAAGAATGCTGCTTTTATTCTGATGGAAAGTGACAGGCTAATCATCAGTTTACCCAGAGTGAAGTGGACAGAAGTAGCACTGACTATGGCATCTCAGCTACAAGAAGAATGTATTGCCTTTATTATAGAAAACTTCTCCAAGATCATTCAAAGTGAAAATTTTGCTCTTCTCTTACAGGTACTATGTCTAAAATTATATCCTATATTTAGCCCCATCTTTGTGTTCTGATTACCATTATGTAAGAGTTTTTAAACGCAGGTTGCCTTTGATTAAATTGGTGTGACTTAAATAAATTCCATAGCAGATGGCATGCTTGCATAGGATTTAGAGCGATGATGGACAGGATTTTTGGCTCACAAGATAATGAAGGCAGGAGGGGACAGGTTTGAATGCACTGGCAAGGCATAATGTAACTCTGGCCAGCAGTAACCCTCAATCAGCATAAGCCATATTTTAGAAACCAGTCATAAAGATACTGTATTGTCAGTAATACAGTTATGATCAATGCAAAATTCTTGGTCTTATTGGGGACCCACTTGTTCTAAACTTAGTTATTGAATAAAGAACTTTGATTATTTATTTCTAGATCCATTTTTAGGACTATTTTGGCTTCTAGGAACAGTGTATGTGTTGTGTGCAGATATTTTTTTTAAAGGAAAGGTATTTTTATAATAATAGTTATTGTTATAATTATGTAATTATAATAATTATTAACAGAGAAAATAAGATTTCTGGTTGACTTCATATGGCCAGTTATGATGAATGGTCTGTTGTTAAGCCAGACTTTCACATTTCTTACACATTTTACATGTATTCCTATTAAATATAAATTTCTATGTTTTGTAGTCACAAGCAATGAGCAGCACAGCTGATCTATTGGACAAAATTTTAAAAGCAATTGAAGAAAACATTACCACTGAGAATAGTTGCTCTCTTCTTATGGCTCTGGACATGTTACTGAACTCTGACAGTACAAAGGAAATGGTATTGAAAGTGATGAAATTCATTTAAATGATATAATATTTGAATTGTTTTAAGATTTTAAAATATATGCACATCTTAAATGTTGCATGGTTCACTGAAACTAGATAATGGGGATTGGTTATTGTCCCTACTTTCGTGTCTATTTGGAATTTTTCATAAAATAAAAATTTTTTAATTCCATTTACCTCTAAATAGACTTACTGTAAAAGTTCAGAATTTGGCAGTTTGACTCACTAATTCTAAACATAGTTTGGTACTTAATATTAATTGGTATAGCATAACTCTAGTATTTCTCCTGTGTCGCTGTATTAAATTTCCTAAAAATAGAACAGACAGAAAAATTTAAATAATTTTTAAATAATTTTTAATAATCTTTTTTTATTTTATAATATATTATTAATCCCTTTTTACCCTCAGAAAATCATATTTAAAATTGGATGGACTAGGAAAAAGCAAAATTAAAATATTACTTATTTTGAAATCCACTTAATCAAGATTAGTAAGCTTATTGCAAATTATTGACAGTTTTTATCTGTTCAACAAGAATGATAAAAAATTTCATCGTATTTATTACTATTATATAGAGTATTTGACCTTGTAATGTCATAGTTGATTTGAAAAGGCTGTAGAAGATATTTATGTAAAGGCTATTGGTGATTGAAAATAATGTTTGGTTGAAAGGATAAGGTTTAGCTTCATGTTCACTATAAAATTCTGTTTTTGACGAGTAAGCCTTCATAAATAACATATACCCGACGATTTTAAAAATCTAAGTGATGACATCATTGATCTAGCTGAGGAGTAAGTAGATTCGGAAAGGAATAATGACTGGTTGCTATGACAATGTGGCTCTCACCAGCTGCTGATTTGTTGCTTGAACACAGGGTTTTACGTGCAAGATCCAGGCTCTGCGTGATAAGCTGTGGATCTTCCTGGTTCGGTCTTTCTATGCTGTTCGTCACACAGAAAGCTGGAAGCTGATGAGCACAGATGATCAACAGAAAATCCAAGCAGGTATGTTAGCCGTGAGATTTTTTATTCTTATTTTATGATCTCTGTGATAAGAGACCTTTGGAGGGGATGCTAATAAGTAGTAGGATTAACATTGTTTGCTTCTGTTCAATAATAGCTTGCTATTTGAAACTCATGATAGTATGTTTAGGCAGTTTTAATAAATCATGCTCGGCTGTTCTTGGAAAATGACTCATTTCCTTTATATATGTATTTATCAGTTTTTAATCCTACTCTATAGTAGCAGCAGTGTTCCAACCAAATTTGCTTAAAAGCGTTTTTATAAAGAGGTTAGAAGTACAGGAAAATGTAATTCACAGAGAACATATTACCAAACATACTTTCTCTTCCTTTTAAAATATATTTTGCCTAAAGCTTTTCCATCTTTTGCATAATGTATCATTTCTTGTGGTTTTGTCTAAACTAGATGGCTTTATTTCACGATTGGTTCAGTGATACGATGTGTGCTATTGCAGAGTGTCCCTCAGGAGCCGCACAGTGCTCTCTGACATTTAATAGGTACCATTTAAAACATTAGCATTAAACAAAAGATGTGTATTGCTCAGAATATATGTTTGTTTCAAAAATATTAAGATAAAAATGTTGAGGGTGTGGAGCTAAAAATGGCTTCATGACTATTTTTGGGTTAAAGCAGGTGCCTTAAAAAAAAAATTTGCAGATTCAGCAAGTATACTTTTAAAAACATTTTAAGAGACTATATTTTAGAAAGCGAACATTTTTTACTATAGAACACAAAAGCCATATGTGATATTTCTTGATAGTACATAGATATGTTAAATTCTTTGATGGAGTAGTCAGAATATGATTTGCTCTGGCTTGCATTATGAGCATAACATGATTGTGTAGCTGGATGTGAGCTGAGGAGCACTTTTCAAAGAAATTCCAACAAAATAATCAAAGAACAAAATCATGAAACAATGAAAATCAAGGTCTTCAGGAATTTGAGATTTTTTCCTTGTGAATATTTCTGTACTGATTTTTGGATGACAGTTAATTTTTACTACAAAATCTATTCAATGTGAAGAAATAAGATCAGCATTGCATGAGTAGGTGTCATTCAGCTCTCTTCTGATTGGTAGTAAACTTTGTTTTTCTTCATTTTAGAGGATTTCATAGTTAAGTTGTGCCTTAAACAATATTCTTTATCTTTATTCTATAAAATGCTAATTACAAATACATACAAATACATATATACACACATATATGTAAAACAAAATGTATTGGTAATTGTACTAATTGTCAAAAAGAACTTTTTAATCTATCCCATCAGTGTAATAATATCTTTTTTATAATCTTCAGTATGTTGAATTATAATGAGTCCTGACTTAGGGATAGTTACTGCATTGGGAAACCTCAGATAAAGGAGTGATTCTAGATTGTCTTTGTTACAGCATTTCTTACATTCTGATTGAGTTACTCACCTTTGGGAGAAATCTTATATTAACTTCTTTTTGTATAGGATTGTGCAAAGTCATTTGCTTACTATTAATCAGTCCTTATAATGCTATTTCTAGGATCCTGCTTTGTGTTATAGCACAGATCCTATAGGATACAAATAGAAGATGCAATGGGAGTGTTACATATAAGTTAATATATTTTTCATCGGCTGTTTTAGTAAATATCAAATGATTTTTTGAGATTGTATTTTTCCAAACTATAGTTTATATAGTTTGAAATATAACCCTCAAAAAAAAAACTATATTAGCTAAACTGTATTTATAGCTCTCATCCCATTATTTCTTTATATTTTCCTGACGTCATTCAAATTCTTATTTGAAGAGCATAAAAACATGAGTTCTCCAATAATTGCCATATAAACCTAATGTAGAAAGTGAATTCTTATGTAATTCTGAAAAGGACGATATGGGTTTGAGGATTGTTTCTTGTTTTATCTTCAACAGAACCTAATTTTTTTCTCTTCTCTTTCCTTCTCCCTCATAATATCTCTGCAAAAGCAGGAAATATTTGTAGTTAATTTCAGCAAAGTATTTTTACATTTTTTAGGATAGGCACCTTCTCATATTTAATGGTTTATAAAATATTACATTTGCCACAATCTGTAATTTTTTGAAATTTAGAAAACTAAATGAAACCGATTATCTCTGAAATTTCCACAGCTTGAGAAAATTCTGTTTTTTTTGTAAATTTATGAATCCTCTCATGAGATTTTACATTTCTTATTTATTAATTTTAATTATGTAAAATCCATAGACACCAGAAAATAAGATTGAAAACGGGGTTCTTTAAAAAAAAAGTTCTAAAATATAATGGAATTACTTGTGTATACTAGGTTGCTTTTAGCCTTTCTTAAGTTACTTCCATTAAAACATAACCTTTTTCTGATAGCGTACTGTTTTCCCTCTACTTTTATGGTAATGATAGTATTTCCTATAAAAATAAATTGTTTCTTTCTACAGCTGCATTTGACAAAGGTGATGATCGAAGACTTGGCAAGAAGCCTGTATTCAGTAGTTCTCAGGTAAACTTTTAAAATTTCACGGGTCTGAATGAAAAAGGATGCTAAATAATTTAAATTTTATTTATGTTTCAGTGATTATTTAAATGTATTCATTAAAGCCGTTTCTTAATGAAAATAATTTTGAGTCTTTCTACAATCAAGCTAATATTCTATAAATTTTTAAATGATGTGAATTTTTAATATCCAGCTGGCATAGGAAGTGAAATATTCTGCCTTTTTTATTTCCTTGAAAACCTTTTTGGCAACTAACATATTGAAGCTATTCCAACAGATCAGAAGTTGTCTAAAATACTAGACCTAATTCAATGTCTAATTTTCTAATTAACCTACTTCTTAAAGAAGATTTTAGTTGTCCCAGTTTTCTCAATACTAAGATTTTAATTCACATAATACATTTTTGGTGTGAAAAAGGCAATTCATACCAAGAGTATAGTTAGTTGTGTTTTACTTTAAAAGTTACTTGCTGTATTTATATAAGGTATATGAAGTAGTCAAACTCAGAAAAACAGGAAGGAGAATAGCGGTTGCCAGGGGCTGAAGGTATAAGGAAAAGGGCAATTTTTCAGTGGGTATAGAATTTCAGTTTTACAAGATGAGAAAGTTCTAGAGATTTGTTGCACAAGGTCTGTATAGTTAACATTATTGTACTTCCCACTTAAAAATGGTTAAGATGGTAAATTTTGTCTTTTTTTTTTGTTTTTAAAGATTTTATTTATTAATTTGACAGACAGAGATCACAAGTAGGCAGAGAGGCAGGCAGAGAGAGAGGAGGAAGCAGGCTCCCCACTTAGCAGAGAGCCCGATGTGGGGCTCGATCCCAGGACCCTGGGATCATGACCCGAGCCGAAGGCAGAGGCTTAACCCACTGAGCCACCCAGGCGCCCCTGTCTTTTTTTTTTTTTTAACCACTTCCCACACACAAATGACTTGGTATATTTGTTACAATGTGAGCCATTTTTCTTCTGCTAAGCATGGAACACTTAGACTCCCCACTGACCATTCTTAGGTATATGGTACAGTACTGTACCATATACTCTTAGGACATTTTTCTAAGAAAATACTCTTAGGACATTTTTCTCTATGTACTGATTCCCTCTCTGTTATCCCCAGTGGTTTTTTGTTGTTGTTGTTGTTGTTTGTTTTTTGTGTTTTTTTAGGGTTCCTAAGAATTATTTTATCTGCCTTTCTTTCTGCTTTTCTACTCGCTGTTATCAGCCAAGCTTGTCCACTTTTCTTGCTTAACAGCAAAAGAGAACAGTCTCATTATTCTTCTTCCCCTCCTGACATTCAGGTGGCCTGAGGGTTTATACTGTTAACCATGGTGGGAAGAAAATAGGGTAATATTGTAATACTGTTTCCCTCAGAAGGGCAGAATACTGACAGGGGTGCTGGACTTGGGATAATAAGAGTTAAAATCTTGACTTCACTTTTTCTTTCTTTTCTTTCTTTCTTTCTTTTTTTTTTTTTTTTTTTTAATCCTTAGCTAGATTTTCACTGGTTTTGTGAGGGAGTAAAATGGAAAAGGTGTGGCCTCTATGAGGCCAGAAGGCTGAGCACAGGATACAGGTTTCCTGGGGTCTTTTAGCATTCTTTATCTTCTAAGGTGTTTTTTCCTACTCCCACACAGGGGCGGGAAGTGTGTGTGAGTGTGGGAGGAAGCCTCTTCAGCCAAGTGCGGGGATTGCAGCACTGCCGACCGGCATAGCTGCCAGGACAGTGCAGCCTTGATGTGGAGTTTGTTATCTCTGCCATCTGTGAGCTAGCTATCTGTAAAATGGACTAATAAAACCTAGCAGAATTCTTGGGAAAATTAAGTGAAATAATTTATGTGCAATTATTTGGTACGTAGTAAGTGCGCATAAGTATGGAATGAATAGATGTGTTTTACAAGACGAGATGAGATCTGGAAGTGGGAGAAAGATAGTGAGATAAGACAGAGAGAAAGGTTTAAGAAGAGTGCTGGTACCAGAATACTTAAGGTAATGTCTGGGACTTGTTTCAAAATAAAAGGGAAGTTAATATAAGAAACAAAATTGGCCAAGAGCTGATTGCTGTTAAAGCTGGACAATAGGTACATGGGGGTTCATTATACTAGTCTATCTTCTTTTGATTATGTGTAAATTTTACTACAATAAAAAGTTAAACAAAAACCAACAAACAAAAGGAATCATACTGGAACCAAAAGGGTGTCTAAGGGGAATTCTCTAGAGGATAGCTCTCTTTTCTCATTTTTCTCATTAGCATGTGGTCTCATTTTTGTCAGTAGCAGGCATCTTCCCACCTGGCCATTTGTATATAAGAAATATATGTAAACTTCACAGATGTAAGTTAGAGAATGCCTAGATATATGTGTATACATTGAATCCTCATCATGCTATACTATGTTAATATAAAGTTTCTAAAGGAGTATGGTTACCGCATATACTACATAGATCTCACCCATCTCATGATGCTTTAAAAGAGATAGATTCAAGGCGCCTGGGTGGCTCAGTGGGTTAAGCCTTGCCTTCGGCTCAGGTCATGATATCAGGGTCCTGGGGTGGAGCCCTGCATCAGGCTTTCTGCTCAGCAGGGAGCCTGCTTCCCCCTCTCTCTGCCTGCTGCTCTGCCTACTTATGATCTCTCTCTCTGTCAAATAAATAAAATTAAAAAAAAATAAAAGATCGATTCAAGGATATGGTGGATTAAGTAGGATCACTTTTAAGGGTGAGAAGTCTAAAATCAGAAGTCTGCCTGGTTTTAGGTATTAAAAATAGAGAAAGGATTTTTTAAAAAGATTTTATTTATTTATTTGACAGGCAGAGATCACAAGTAGGCAGAAAGGCAGGCAGAGAGAGACAGAGGGAGAAGCAGGCTCCCCGCTGAGCAGAGAGCCCAATGCGGGGCTTGATCCCAGGACCCCGAGATCATGACCTGAGCCAAAGGCAGAGGCTTAACCCACTGAGCCACCCAGGCACCCCCCTTTTTTTTTTGTTTTTTTTTTGAGCTAAGATTTGGTCAAGAAAACAAAAAATGAGAACCAAACCTATTTGAACTTTTATAAATATTACATAGAATCCTGGAACACTGCACTGAGTAGGACCAGTCTCTACCCTCTAGAAATAAATAATATGAAGCCCAGAGAGGTTAATAACTTCATAACTATCCTAAGTCAATTAGAGATAAAACTATGACAACCCAATGATTCCTTTGTTAGGACTCTACCTCTCTTTTCCCTATACTCAGCCAGGTTATTTATTACTTTGTGTATGTGTGTATTCCCACCCCCATATATGTTACCTTAAATAGATTTTTAATGTAAATGGAAGTTTTCTATATTCAGAAATATTAGCCCTTGATTTGTATATCAATATATGCTCAGGTTTGAGAATATGTGTCACATTTTTTTGAGTATCCAGTATGTTATGGGCACAGTATTAAGGGATACAAAGATGAAGACAGCATAGGCTCCTCCTTAGACCTTTGCAGTCTCATACAGCTTTTCAAAGAGGGGGCATATCTCATAAAGAGTGGCAATATAATCTTAAAATTTTATTCTGCACTTCCCAGCACTTTTTCAAATGTTGTTGTTCCCTTGCATAGCAAGGTTGATTCTAACCAAACTGATACAGGCACATTGTCTTCAGTGTCTTAACTGTTCTTTTCTTTTCCTCTTTTTTACCTACTTCACCTGTTTTTAGGATCCCTTTTCCTCCACTTTCTCCATATTGCCAGTGTTGTGTTACTATTTTGTTTCTTCCAAAAGCCAGACTTTTCAGATGTACTGTCTCGTTTCCCAGGGGCTTGCAGCCCAAGAGCCCACCCCCAAGGATTAAATCTTTAGTGATAAAATTTCAGACATTTGGGATAGGATTGAAGAGACAGTTTTTGGTGAAAATCTTTATAATGTACCTCAAATTATACCATACAAATAACTGCCTGCTTAAAGCAGTAAATCATGAGCTCAAATCCTACTTCCATCCCTACAAGCATGTGACCTTGGTAAATCACATATGCTTTAATCCCCAGTTTCTTGTTTATGAAATAGAGATAGCAACAGGAGCTCTCTCATAGGAGTGTTATGAATATTAAGTGAGATAACACATGAAAAGGATTTTAGCACAGAACCTGGGAGTGGGCCTCAAAAAAACACTGGACATTGTTATCATTGACCCAAGGCATCCTCACACCTTTAGGTGTTAATCTCTACCGTAACTTCACAAAGCTAAATAGTATGCCTTTTTAAAATAGCATTGTCTTTTAATTTTTTATGCTGTATTTCAGATTCAATTAAGGTAATGTGACCAAAGACACATTCAAGTGATCAAAGGTGATTCAAATTTTGAGTGGCCCTATATTGTAATGTGATCTTTACTTTCTCCTCTTTGAAAAGCTGCTTATTGAAACAAAGTATTGTAAGTCAAGTACTTCTGTCAAGTTATAAAGAATTTTTTTTCTTCTTTATAGCAAAGGAGACAAGTTTCTGACTCTGGTGTTATAAAAAACAAATCTTGGAGAGGAAATACCAAGAAGGATTGTTGGAGTTATCCCTCTACTAAGCAAAAGATGAAATCTGATGGATTAGGAGCATCTGGTCATTCATCAAGTACTAATAGAAATACTATAAATAAAACTTTGAAACATGATGATTTAAAGGAAAAGGGTGGTACAAAAACAGCATCTAAGGTTACAAAAGAACTTAAAACTGGGGGAAAGAATGTTTCTGGAAAGCCCAAAGCTGTAATAAAGTCCCAAACAGAAAACAGTGATAATGCTAAGTCAGCAAACAAGTCGCCTAGACAAGCTGTGGAAAGGTGTGCAGCAGCGTCAGCAAATGGACAGAAAAACTCATTAAATGAGAAAGGAGTGAGAAATCAGGAAGGGCACATTACAGGTGCCAGGCCCAAGGTACTCACTGGAAACTTAAATGTGCAAGCCAAAGCAAAGCCTTTGAAGAAAGTGACAGGAAAAGATTCTCCATGCCTCAGTATCGCAGGGGCTTCCAGCAGATCGACCAATTCAAGTATGGAATTTCTGATTTCCACTGAATGCCTGGATGAACCAAAAGAAAATGGATCTGTAGGAGAAGAGAAGCCTTCTGGTGATAAACTGACCTTTTGTGACTCTCCAGGACAGACAGTGAAAAACAGTGTGGAAAGTATCAAAACTTCTACTGTAGGTGGGTTTTAGCACCCTCACTTTTAATAGCTCCTGACAGTTAAAGTTCCTAGAAAAAAAAGGATTCTGTAGTTGGATGTTTATTTAGTTTCAAATTCCAAAAAACATTTATTTACATGTGTTCATGCAAACTGAGAGAAAACATACTTCTTCCCACATTAACGTTTATTTTTGGATATAGTGTCTGGCCAGTGAATTTATGCATGGCTTTTACATATTCAACGTTCTGTTTCATGATTGACTTTTCCTTAATTTACAGCAGTAAAATCTCGACCTGCTTCAAAAGTTACCAATGGAACTTCAAATAAAAAAGGCATTCAAGAAGAAACTAGTATAAATAACAGGTAAGTCTTCATTCATTATTTTACATGTACATTAGCTTTCTCTGCAAGTTAATTATGTGCTTACTTCTAGCTAAATATTTTAAAAACATCTTTTATTCTTTGTTAGGGAATGTATTTATTTACACAATATTTTTAAACTTTATTAAAAGAAGATAGTGTTTGATATATTACATTTGTGGCACTTGATACGTATTGCTTTGTCATACTTGACCTGCAGGTTTACAAACTTAAAGACCTATGAACATAAGGTTTTTCTATTTTTAGGAAAAAAGGATAATTTTTAATTTCTTTGAGAAAAAAATATATTTTGTAATATGAGTCTTAAAATTTCATGTGTTGCTGAGTGCAGTACTGAATGCAAATCATTTTTCTTAGTGTGCTAAAGAAGGTCACTAACAAAGGATATAGTGATCCAGTACCACAGGCAATTTTAAAGAAAAAAGGAAATGGCAGTGGATGTGCTACAGCTCAACAGAGGACAAAAAATGCCTCATCTAATCTTGCTAAAACTCAAGGTAAAGCTGATATAGTCCTGGGTATTACTTCTGTATTTAAATTGAATAAGCAGAACTCTGATGTGGAACTTTAGCAACAAATAAGAATATAACAGGGTTTCACTCATTTTACATTTGTGTCATACTATAGAGATAAGACTTTACCCCTTTACTTTTAGATAAGTATTTTTTAAAAAGATTTATTTGGAAAGAGCGTGGGGCCAGCACGTAGGGGGAGGGTCAGAAGAAGAGTCCCAAACAGGCTCTGGAGGGCAGAGCTGTGGAGGAAGCAGGCAGATGGATCTCAGGGTCCTGAGATCATGACCTGAGCCTAAGCCAAAACCAAGAGTGAAACCCAGGCGCCCCTATATAAGGATTTTGGTATTTCAGGGTGTGGGTTTGGTTTTTATTGTCTTTTATGAGAAATAATTAAGGGAGTCAATAATTTATCTGTATTTTTAGTCCTTTTATATATTATGCCTAGGTTTCTTCAGTTTCATTGATAACTATAGGAATTCCATGTGCTAAACCAGCACTAATATTAGAGCCCTTTAAAAAGTAATGGTACAGTCTTGAGCACTGTGACATGTAGGGAAGAATTTTCCCTCTGTGCCATGCCTGTTTTGCCATGTTCTAAGAGAAAAGCATACCGATCAGATTGCATAATGACATGCAGATGACATAACAACTGATTTTAAAATTAATTTGCTTTATGTATTAAGCATTCACATAAGTGTGAGCAGTTTGTAAAAACCTAAAAATGATTTTGAGTTAGATAATACTGAAAGTGAATTTTAAAATAAGCTAGAGAAAAATTATTCAAGTTTTAGTAATAATTAAAAATTAAACAGTTACAGAGGTTTGGCAATTCTGTTTAATAGTTTTAATTATCATCTCTAGGACTCAACCAGTGTAAACAAATAGATTCTCAAAATTAATCCTTGCCCTCCAATTACCATTTTTAGTTTCCACTGTACATCTAAGTTGTTAATTCAAATGATCTACAATAATAATGGTCTTGTTTTGAAAAATAAATTAGTTTTGTTCATGTTTGACAGGAAAATAACTGCAGTAATTTCAACATTTCTATTTTATATTTAGCTTGATGCTCCTTTTAGCTGTGTGGAACAGTCTTTTTCCCCAAAAAAAACTTCAAAGGGAAGACCCTTCCTGCTCTTTTGATATAAGAAAATCAGATTTTTCCACCCTCATATATTTATGCAAATCCAATTCTGGTGTAAGGATCAACACTCTTGAGGAAAAAAGATCCTATTTAAATAATTTTACTAAGATGCTGCAGTAGTCCCCTATATTTGTAATAAAATTTTTTTTTAATTTTATCATGTTCCTGACACCTAATCTTTCATAGTCCATGTCACAGGTACATAATTTCTTGTTTATTTTATTTCTTCTAAAGTAATTTAAAAACAAATACTGCATTTCATTCACAAATTGGAAAGTACTTTACATTTTTAAATTTTCTTTTCTTAGGATCTCAAGGAGAGTTACCAAATTCAGTAAAATCTTCATTGCCTTCAAAGAAGTCTGATGAAAATGTGACAAAATTGGACCACAATACAGCTGCAGATAAACAAACACCTAAGAGAAAAATTGTTAAGCAAGGACACACATCTTTGCCTAAGGTTAATGCAAAAATAGCGACAATGCCTAAAAACTTAACAAATCAGTCTAAGAAAAGTGAAACTTTGAGGAATAAAGAGTCAAAACAGAAAACACTTCCTGGACAGGTTATATTGCAAACTCAGCCTTCTTCTCAAAGACCTTTAAAAAGTGAAACATGTATTGTCCAAAAACGTATGCTTCATGATGTACATGATAATAATAACAAGGATGATATTTCTGAACAGAAGCCTCATGAACCTCTAATTAATGTCACATCAGAAATCAGCGGTAGAGAAGCATTCCAGTCATCATGCAAACCTGACCCACAAAAGCCATTAAACAATCAAGGAAAGGAGAAGTTAGTATTAGAATGCCAAAGTATTTCAAATCTGGATAAATCAATAAAACATGAACTAGAATCAAAATGGATTTGTTCAGATAAAAGTGAAACAAAATTTTCCAGCAAAGAATCAGATCAATACAACACGGCTAAAATACATTGTCTTTCTGATAGGAGTGATAATGCAGATCCAAAATTTTACAGCACCACTGTCCTAAAACCCATGATTTCAAATCACAGTGAAAACTCCTTGAACTCTAATCCTGTTTGTGATTTAGATTCAGCAAATGTAGAGCAAATCCATTCAGTATCAGATAGGGAGAAGCAAGGAGGGAAACAAGATATAAACAAAAAATTAAGCATTAAATGTGTCAAAGATGTTCTACCATGTGTTGCTGAA
This sequence comes from Enhydra lutris kenyoni, assembly GCF_002288905.1. Classification (NCBI taxonomy): domain Eukaryota; kingdom Metazoa; phylum Chordata; class Mammalia; order Carnivora; family Mustelidae; genus Enhydra; species Enhydra lutris. The sequence continues at coordinate 58,478,075 of NW_019154093.1, forward strand.
AGGACAAATGGTACCTTAAATTCTGTCCAAGATAACAGAAAATCTAAAATTCATGTAGAAGAACAGAAAATTCCTGGTTACTCGTCTGATGACTCTGCTATGAGTGAAATCAAAAAACATGCTACAGCAGACTCAGATATTTCTTCCAACTGTGTTTTGGAACAAATATCAGGAAAAAATTCTCCTAAAGATATGGAAACAACAGAAACTCCGGAGAGCCATGAAACTCCAGAAATTCCCTTTATGAGCCACTGGAATTTGAGTACCAGTGGTCTGCATCAGAGAGAAAGCCCTGAATCTGATACTGGCAGCGCTACCACATCCTCTGATGACATAAAGCCCAGATCTGAAGACTATGATGCTGGAGGGTCTCAGGATGATGATGGGTCAAATGACAGAGGTATTTCTAAATGTGGCACTATGCTGTGCCATGATTTTCTTGGAAGAAGTAGCAGTGATACCAGTACTCCTGAAGAATTAAAAATATATGATAGTAACTTAAGAATTGAGGTGAAAATGAAGAAGCAAAGTAGTAATGATCTTTTCCAAGTTAATTCAACAAGTGATGATGAGATTCCTAGGAAACGGCCAGAAATTTGGTCTCGATCTACAGTAGTTCTCCCTAGGGAAAAAGAAAATATTCGACGAGGCAGTGTCCAGTTTGCTCAAGAACTAGATCAAGTTTCTTCCTCAGCAGATGAAACAGAAGATGAAAGATCTGAAGCTGAAAATGTTGGAGAAAATTTGTGTACATCTAACTCAGTTCCTCAGCAGTTTCAGGGAATAATTAATTTGGCTTTTGAAGATGCAACAGAAAATGAAAGTCACGAGTTTTCTGCAACTAAAAAATTTAAAAGATCAGTCTTACTTTCAGTAGATGAATGTGAAGAACTAGGATCTGATGAAGGGGAAGCCCATACTCCCTTTCAGCCTTCTGTAGATTCTCTTTCACCGTCTGATGTTTTTGATGGCATTTCTCATGAACATCATGGAAGGACCTGCTATTCCAGGTACACACAAGGAAGTGAAGGTAGTATTTTAGAATGTAAACAAGATAAAGGCAATAGTGTATATAAAAACGAAAGCTCTCTCTTGGGTCCCAGTAGCATTGACTCATCAAGAAAAGATAAACAGAGTGCTTCAGCCACAGGAAAAAAGTTCACAATAGATGTCCTGTTCAAAGGAGGCAGACAGCTTCTTCCAGAAGATAAAGTAAACAGTGGAAGCAAGGTAGATAATGACTTTCAGCAACGCAGCAAACTCTCAGATAATGATATAAAATCTCAAGAAAGACCATGTCATTTGGAGCTTCATCAAAGAGAACCCAATTCTGACATACCAAAGAACAGCTCTACAAAATTTCTGGACTCCTGTCGGAGTCAACTTCTGCCTCAGGAAGGTCAAGTGAAAGAGAACCATTCTACAGCTACCAAAAAAGCTAATATTGCTTTATCTGCAGGTAATGTACAGAAATAGAAATGCTAAATCTGTAAGAAAATGAGTTTATAGATTTTAAAGTTGTAAGTAGCCCCAAATGTTATATTTTAGTTAGAATAATTAAGCAACAGATACAAATTTCAAATGAAAACTTAAATTTCTTAATAATATGAAAACTAGCTAGTTAATCTTTATTGTTCACTTAAAATCCTAGTACAGAGTTAAGATCTAGCAAAATTTTGGTTATTATTAGAGCTAATCTATTAAGAGATTTTACATGAAAGAATAAAGAGAAAAACTTAGTTTGCTATTACTTAGTTATTTATGTCTAATTTAACATAGAATTCTTGACTATTAGAAAATTTATTATACATTGGATATGATTTATGGACTATGCTAGTATATATCTAAGAGGGCTGTGCAATAACTATAATAATATAAAAGCACTGAAATATTTTAACTAGATTAATTATTACAATTTCTATGCATTTTACAGAGATTAAGACTTTGAGGATCACTATAATTCTAAAATTTTCAAGTAAAAAGATAAATTTCCTAAAAGAGATTATATTTAGAAGTAATGAAAATATATGAAAAGGCCCAGGCTTATTTAATATGTATAGATGATTTCCTGTCTAATTGTTTTGTGTGTTTGTCTTCCTTATTAAAGTAATTTGAACTAATGACCCACATTGAAAATATGCAATAGTGACTGACTGCATAGCTATTGTATATCAGAACTAAGAAAGACACTGATCAATAGCCCTTGTTCAGCAAAATCACAACAGTAGGGAGCTCTTTAAAGTTGTATTTTTTGTTTGTCCTTGCTTGCATCCTCTTTTGCATGTGCAATATACAAATAAGGCTTTAGATAAAACGTATTTATTCCCCTTTTGGAACTGACTTAACTTAAAAATCACCATAAAATAGCCATGTCTTTTTTTCTCTTTTAAGTTCATATTATAGTAAATTAGATACATGTGTGCTTTCTATGTTTATGTTTAAATAATTTTTGTTTTCTGTATCACACATTTTCAAATTAAAGTATAGAGAATTATTGTTAGTTGCCTATGTTGATTTTGCTGCTAAACATCCTTCGGTTGTTTTTTTTTTTTAATATAGAAAAAGAAATGCCTCAATAATCTTGTCAATTTTGTATAAGTGTTATTTTTTCCATTCTGGGTTTTTTTTTTTTTTTTGGACTATAACTGTTACATTGTTTTAATATTGTTCTACAAAACTCTGAGGGGTACCAACATGAGCAATTTTTACATTGTGTAGTATTATGAATTATTTCAGGAGACATAGATGATTGTGACACACTGGCACAAACCTACATGTATGACCATCGGCCTTCAAAAACCCTCTCTCCAATATATGAGATGGATGTAATAGAAGCATTTGAGCAGAAAATGGAATCAGAAACACATGTTACAGACATGGATTTTGAAGATGATCAGCACTTTGCAGAACAAGATTGGACACTATTAAAGCAACTGCTCTCTGAACAGGATTCAAACTTAAATATTACGAATTCTGTTCCTGAAGACTTAAATTTAGCACAGTATCTAATCAAGCAGACACTACTTTTAGCACGAGACAGCTCAAAACCTCAGGGTAAAGCACATGTTGACACTTTGAACAGATGGAGTGAACTAACCTCTCCCCTTGATGATTCCTCAGCAAGCATCACCATGGCTAGTTTTTCCTCTGAAGATTGTTCACCCCAAGGGGAATGGACAATTCTGGAACTGGAAACTCAGCATTAAGAGTATTAACACTTCGGAAAATTTTGAACTATGCCACCACTTTATTTTTTGATGCTTATATTATATCCAAATAATAATTGCATTAGCCAGAGATAGACTGTCCTTAATATTGAGGGAGTCTTTCCAATTTGTTGAGGTAAACATAATTTGTTTATTAATATATCATATGTAGGAAAAAGTGTTTTTCTAAAATTTTGAGCATGTTTTATTAATTATTAGAGGAATTAGTAGACTTACAAAGAAACCCTACAGTTTTCCTTTCCTAACTGATCATTCGTTCACTTGTTTATAATTCAAGGATTTAAAATGTGAATGCACAAGTAGATCAGTCCCTTTACTTTTTGCTCTGCATATGATAACAGTAATTTAACAATAAAAAAAACTTGCTGTGCTTGTGTCAATTTATGTAGAGTTAATCAGTGAGTAACATTCAAACTCAGGTTGGTGTGATTGAGCCTGCTAACTGAATATTAGAAGAAACTTTCACTTTCCTAACAGTGCAGGTCCAGGAAATTGTGAAGTAAATGCGCTTCAAATTTCAATCGCATTGCTACTAAAACAGAGAAATGGAATCCTTCGTAACTATCTTTTTTGGGACATATCCAAAGAGAGGCATCTGCCCTTGTCCATTTGTTTCACCTATACAGACTTTATAGTTAGTTAATCACTCTTCATTTTCCATCCCATATTAGAGATGTTTTGGAACTATTCCAGCAATAAGCCTGCACTAAATATTAATTTTAAAATGGGTACATGAGTCATTTGAGTTACTAAGTTAAACTGTGTGTGTATGTGCACACACATGCATGTATGTTTGCTTTCTCCATGTGTCTGTATAATCTGGTTCCTTATTTCCTGGATCACATTGTCTTTCAGTCTATAATTTTGGTAGCAAGACAAAGATAAAAATCTCTTCTACAAAATGGTACTGGAGAGTGAACACTTGGATACCTACTTCATATATGTGGACATTGCTCTTAGGATGATAAAATTTAATAGAATTAGCCTCTCTCAAAGCTATGTAACTAACATAATTTCTCTAAAATATGTCAAAAGTAAGGAAACCTTTTGGTTTAGAATTCCTTTTCTAAAATAACGGTTTTCACAGGGCATCTGGGTGGCTCAGTTGTTGGGGGTCTGCCTTTGCCTAGGTCATGATCCAAGGATCCTGGGATCAAGCCCTGCATCAGACTCCCAGCTCGGCGGGAAGCCTGCTTCTCCCTCATATACTCCCCCTGCTTATGTTCCCTCTCTTGCTGTCTCTCTCTCTCTCTCTCTGTCAAATAAATAAATAAATAAATAAAATAACAGTTTTCAACAAATTAACAGTAGAATGAATCTGTATTTTGAATAGCTGCAATCACATTAATGCACAATCATTTATTTTTATATCATAACAATTATATTTTAGCCACTAACCTGTTACACCATAAATTTGCCAAGTGTTTTTTTTTTTTTTTTTACTATATATTCTTTTTTTTTTTTTTTTTTTTTTTGACAGAGAGAGCACAGCAGGCAGAGTAGCAGGTAGAGGGAGGGGGAGAAGCAGGTACCCCGCTGAGCAAGGAGCCAGATGTGGGTCTTGATTCCAGGACCCTGGGATCATGCCCTGAGCCGAAAGCAGTTGTTTAACCAACTGAGCCACCCAGACGCCCCAAAGCCAAGCCTTTTTAAACTAGAAGCTCTGTAGGGGGCACTCATTCATTCCGTCAAGAAACAGGCATTTGTTCTACACACGGAGGTACAAAGATAAATAAGGTTTGATTCCTGTTCTCCACTCAAAAAAAAGAGTGTTCAGTTTCTAGTGAGGGGGAAAACCATGTAAGAGGTTAAAATATAGCATTGTAAGAACATTGTATTTTCAAGCCGGGTGGGAATTTAGAGATTAGTCTAATCCCTTCAAATTCCAAAGAATTCTGAAGCCCATAGGAATTGAAAGATTGTCTAAGGTCCCACAACTAATTCGTGGGCTACAATCTAATATTTCTTAATTTTAATTTGATGTTATTTCTACCACACAACATGCTCATTTGATTTTTATCATAAAGCTTGAGAGCAAGTATATTTATAGGTGATTTATGATATAAAGAAGTAATGTATGATAGTCAGAAAGAGTGCAAATTCCCAAGACATTGTGTTAATTCCTTTTTTCCAAATGTGAAATTGTTTTATGTGTTCTTTTTAATAAATAGCTCAGAAATTTGATGCTTTATAAATGAGACTTCTTTCCCAGTTCTAAGGTCTTAAAAACTTTGTTCTTCAACTACTAGACATTAAAAAGCCATTCAGTTTCATGTTACATCTGCAAATTAGGTAATAGGGAAGGCATTTTGCTTAAGTAGTGACCTCTTAGGTAATTTCAGGACATGTGTGTTTTCTTATGCTTTTTATGCTTCTGCCAGACTGTTTGCTGTGGGACTCTTCAGGCTAGTACTTCGTGATTTAACAAACACAAAGGGAAAAATAATTGCTAACATTTATTTAACTCCTATTATATGCTAGACACTGTGCTAAGTGCTTTAAATATACACTAACATTAATTCTCATAATAATTATATGAGAATCGTCTTCTTATCATCTTTATTTTACACATGAGGAAACTGATAATAGAGTCCTTACCCTGGATTAGCTACCCTAGTGGAAGAAACTAAAAGAGAAATAACACACTATACTTTTGTTTGGTAAGATAACAGTTGTATATGGTCAGAGATGTGTGAGCCCAGAAGGAGAAGCTACAAACAGTTTGTCAGGAAGAGAAGATTAGAGAAAGCTTCTTAGAGTAACTAATATTCTGTGACTCCTTCAGAATTTCTATAAAGGGCTTAATGGCTACAGTCTAGTTGGAAGTGTAGGCCAGGGGACTTAGTTTGAAGAGTACTTGTATAGAAAGTACTTTGGTTTTACTTTGATTCTATGTTATAGATAAATAAAAATAGAAATGTCCTTAAAAGATGCTTTTATACATAGTTTATATGAAGTTACAAAACATCCAATTGCCCATACCAAGAAAAAAATCCTATTTTTATTTTGATTTGGCTTGCTTTGGAGGACTGATAAAGATTATGAAAACAGTCTAAAACCCCTTCATACCATCTCGGAGCAACCAAGTAACCAGATGCTGGCTTTCAAGGATGAGTAAGAATTTGCTTGGTGATAGGGCATACTAGACACAACAGTGTGTTAAAGAATGGTAACAGATGTGTATTGAGGATGAGGAGGAAGAATTATAGGAGATAGAGCTAAAGAAGAGACTAGAGTTGGATTCTTAAAATTCGGAAATACTATGCTATAGTGTTTAAATAGTCAAAATCCTGGATTTAGTGAGAATTGTGTCTCCTTCCACTGTGCATTCCTTTAACTCTCAATAGACAAGCTATCCATGTTTTGAGGAAATAGCCACCTACAATCAAAATGGGTAGTCATCAGAGTTGGTTTTTTAAGTAATTAGGTAACAAAACTAGATGTGTTTCAGAAAAATAACTGTCAGCTCTAGTGAAGATGGCCTGGTTTGAAGAAGCACCCAAGTCTCAGGATGCAATTAAAATAGTTTTGTCAACCTTAGAAATGGGAAATGAAGGAGGATCTGGTAACAGAGATACCAGATAGACTGAGATTACAGAATTTGGTGATAATTAGATGGTGGGAGAAGATTAAAAGGAATTTTATAATCGCTATCATTCAGGGGCACCTGGGTGGCTCAATTGGTTAAGCGTCTGCCTTCGGCTCAGGTCGTGTCCTGGGACTGATCCCCGCATGGGGCTCCCTACTCAGTGGGGAGCTTGCTTTCCCTCTCCTTTTGCCCCTCCCCTCCAGGTCATGCTCTCTCAAATAAAAATCTTTTTTAAAAAATTATGAAATTCTAATGTGTCATAACATAGCTCTATATAAAGTATAATCAGTGCCTAAAGGAGAGGGAAATGATGGGATGTTACTTGGATGGGTTCCCTTATTATTGTAGGAGTTCACAAGACAAAAGAGGCATAGTCTTGGCAGAAAGAGTTTAGAGGCAGTGGGGAATTCTGGTTGTTCCATATGGCTAGAGAGAAGGGAACAGATGGTAAGGCAAGGGATAGAGTTGGATGGGGATGTAGAGTCCCGGGAGTAACACAATCTGATTTGCATCTTATTTTCATTATTTTTTTTTAAATTAAATTTTATTTTTTATAAACATATATTTTTATCCCCAGGGGTACAGGTCTGTGAATCGCCAGGTTTACACACTTCACAGCACTCACCATAGCACATACCCTCCCCAATGTCCATAACCCCACCACCCTCTCCCAACCCCCCTCCCCCCATCAACCCTCAGTTTGTTTTGTGAGATTAAGAGTCACTTATGGTTTGTCTCCCTCCCAATCCCATCTTGTTTCATTTACTCTTCTCCTACCCCCTTAACCCACCATGTTGCATCTCCTCTCCCTCATATCAGGGAGATCATATGATAGTTGTCTTTCTCCGATTGACTTATTTCGCTAAGCATGATACCCTCTAGTTCCATCCACGTCGTCGCAAATGGCAAGATTTCATTTCTTTTGATGGCTGCATAGTATTCCATTGTGTATATATACCACATCTTCTTTATCCATTCGTCTGTTGATGGACATCTAGGTTCTTTCCATAGTTTGGCTATTGTAGACATTGCTGCTATAAACATTCGGGTGCACGTGCCCCTTCGGATCACTACGTTTGTATCTTTAGGGTAAATACCCAGCAGTGCAATTGCTGGGTCATAGGGTAGTTCTATTTTCAGCATTTTGAGGAACCTCCATGCTGTTTTCCAGAGAGGTTGCACCAGCTTGCATTCCCACCAACAGTGTAGGAGGGTTCCCCTTTCTCCACATCTTCGCCAGCATCTGTCATTTCCTGACTTGTTAATTTTAGCCATTCTGACTGGTGTGAGGTGATATCTCATTGTGGTTTTGATTTGTTTTCATTATTTTTTTAAGGAGGCTCCATGCTGGGCCCAGTTGATCTTGAACTCAAAACCGTGAGATCAAGTCCTGAGCTGAGATCAAGAGTCACTTAACTGACTGAGCTACCCAGGTGCTCCAGATGTACATTTTAGAAAGATCACTCTGGGGGCTTCTGGGTTACTCAGTTGTTGAGTGACTGACTCTTTGTTTCACCTCAGGTCATGGTCTCAGGGTCTTAAGATCAAGACTGGAGGGGCTCCATGCTCAGTGGGGAGTCTGCTTGGAATTCTCTCTCTCCCTCTGCCCACCCCGCCCCCCATTCATCCTGTCTCTTGTGCTCTTTTTCTCTCTCTCTCTCCCCTCTCAAATAAATACATCTTTTTTTTTAAATTTATTTATTTGTTAGAGAGAGAGAGCACAGGCAGACAGAGTGGTAGGCAGAGGCAGAGGGAGAAGCAGGCTCCCTGCCGAGCAAGGAGCCCGATGTGGGACTCGATCCCAGGACGCTGGGATCATGACCTGAGCCGAAGGCAGCCGCTTAACCAACTGAGCCACCCAGGCATCCCTCAAATAAATAAATCTTAAAGAAAAAGAGATCATTCTGGAAGCAGGGTGACAAGGTGGGGAGATCAGTGATGAGTATTTCAGTAACCAAAGCTTGGATGAGAGTAGTAGCTGTGGAGATAGAGAGATGTGGACATATTTGAGAGATTTAACATGTGGGTTAGAAAAACAGTGACTGATGTGGGGGTGAGAGGAGGGAGTCATCTTAAAAGACTCAGGTTTCTTGGGGCGCCTGGGTGGCTCAGTGGGTTAAAAGACTCAAGTTTCTGACTAGGGTGCCTGGGTGATTGATGATATCATTACCCAGAAATTGAAGTAAGCTTAGGATGAGTTTAATTTTGAGTATAACTGAGTTTGAGCTGCCTGTGGGACATTCAAGGGGCTGAGGACAAAATACCATGGAATAGAAAAAAGCCTGAGAGGGGCGCCTGGGTGGCTCAGTGGGTTAAAGCCTCTGCCTTCGGCTCAGGTCATGATCTCAGGGTCCTGGGATCAAGCCCCGCATCAGGCTCTCTGCTCAGTAGGGAGCCTGCTTCCCTTCCTCTCTCTCTGCCTGCCTCTCTGCCTACTTGTAATCTCTGTCTGTCAAATGAATAAATAAAATCTTTTAAAAAAATTTAAAAAAAAAGCCTGAGAAGGAGAATGAAAAGGAATATTCTGAAGTAAGAGAACTAGCAGGGTAAGGTAAGGAGAAAAGACTGATGAATGTATAATCTCACTACTAATCAGAAGGACAAATCAAGGCCAAGAGATTCCATTTGAACCTATCAAACTGAAAGGATTTTTTAAAAAATACAATGTTAGCAAGAGAATGATAAATTCTGGATACTCCTATGTTGCTATGGGCATGTAAATTACCTTTCCTGTAAGTAATTAGGCAATCTATATCAGGAATATAACTTCATATCCTGAACCTAGTCCTTTCCCTTCTTGGAATCTCCCACTAAGAAATAAGAATCTGAGACCTAGATACATTAATGAAAATTGAAAACTAGCTGAATGTCAACAGTAGCAGAAGGCTAAATAAAATATGGTGCGTCTATAACACATTATGCAATGATTATAATTGTTTCCAGAACATCTGTTTAATGCCAAGGGAAGATGCTTAAAAACCCAAAATTCATATTTATAATATCCGAATTTTCCATATTTATAAGTATATAGAAGAAGAGACTTGAAGGAAATAAGTAAAAATGTTAATGATGGTTATGGTTAAGTGGTACTGATGATTTTATCTTTTAACTCACATATTTTCCATGTGTTCTACAAAGCACAGAAAAATAAATAGGTTTGTTTGTTTGGGGATAAGTAGAAGTAGTTAACAGTGTTGAATGCTGTTTGAAATGTCAACTAAGGTGCACACCTAGACTAGTTCATTAGATTTGGACATTATGATTTTACTGGCAGCTTTTGTCAGTTGGTGTTTTTTAGAGTAGTAGGAAGGGCAAAAAGGTGAGCAGGACGTAAACAACTGTTTCAAGGAAGTAGACTGAAAAGGAGACAGTGGTAGTTTGTTTTTGAGATGGAAGTAACTTCAGCACTTTGAAAATAAGAAGTTGGGAATAATCACTGAATGAAGGCTATCAAGGAAGAGGCAGGAGGCAGTGGAATAAACCACAGAGTCCTAACCAACACAGGGCACTTCAAGGAACTTCAGGTATTTAATACAATTAAAGCACTGAATGCATGTGAGACAGCAGTGGAATATAAAGCTGGAGAAATACAGGCCAGGCCAAAACATGAAGATGTTTGCTATCTAGGCAAACATATTTAGAAAAAATTTTAAAGCAAATACATTATAGGACTTTCATTAAGGTTATATAGAAAATATTTTGGAATGAAAAGAACCTAGAGGAAGGAAGACCTGTAAAAGTGTCATTGGAATGATTAAGGGAAAAAAGAGGCCCACGCTTAGGAACTAGTATCAAGGATAGAAATGAGAGGACAGATTTGAGAGATAATTGGAGTAGAATGAACGAGATGTGGTTGCCATTTGAGGGTGAAGACTTGGGAAGAGGGATAAAGGTGATCCCCTACCCATATCCCATAATTCTAACAAGTTAAAAAAAAAAAAAAAAAAGGAAGACAGATAGTTCCTGATTGAAAAAAAGATAATTTTCAATTTGGACATGTCACATTTGAGGTGTAATTGAGATAACCAAGGTACACAGTAGAACATCTTTCAAAATTCAGAAACTCAACAAACTATGATCTTTCTACTCCCACAACATCTTCTGCTAGTTCTGCAGAGGTTTGGGCAGCTGAAAGTGGAGACTTGGTTTGGCTCAGTTTAATGATAACTTCCAGGAGCTATTTTCAACTTGTAATTATCTATACACTCTTCTCTAGTGATATTTATATTTTTCATATTGTAAATTCTTATACTAAGAGCACTTTGAATCTGGCTTAGATATGAGAGGTGTACATTTTTATCATGTTAATATCACATGAGTTACTTTTAATGTCCATGATTCATCTTTCATACAGTGATTCCTTAACTAATTCCAAATTTAGCCAACATTAGCACAAGAATTTTAATTTTGAGAATTTTAATTCTATTCTGATTTTACATTTTTATAATAATATCCCAGTCAGGGGTGCCTGGGTGGCTCAGTGGGTTAAGCCTCTGCCTTCAGCTCAGGTCATGGTCTTAGGGTCCTGGGATTGAGCCCCACATCGAGCTCTTCGCTCAGCAGGGAACCTGCTGCCCCCTCTCTCTCTGCCTGCCTCTCTGCCTACTTGTGATCTCTCTCTCTCTGTCAAATAAATAAATAAAATCTTAAAAAGAATAATATCCCAATCAATTAAACATGAATTTCCAAATTAGGAAGATATTAAGAAAAAAATACTTTCACACAAAGACTTATTTTTTCCCTAAAAGAGTTTTCATATAAAATGTACCTCTTTTCTTTCCATTTATGCTCAATATTAGCCTGGCAAGAGAACTTTATAAAAAACTGAAATAGAAATATACCTACATTTAAACTACTACACGCTTAATAAAAAGATGTCTACAACACCCTTACAAAATTGTTTTTTTACTTAGATACATGCAACTCTCAAAACATACATAATCTACTTTTAAAGTCAAGGAGATAAATAAAATACTTTTACAGTTTTCTGATTTAAAGTATAGAGAATAGCACTCAAGCTTAAGAAGTGAGAAAAATAACATTAAATTGAATCAGAAGAAAGGAATGAATACAGAGAATAGTAGAACTTAATTAGAAATCAGAGATGAGTGAAACTGGTAAGTCTAAGAGCTGATTCTTAAAATAATCTTCACAATGGAGAGAAAAACATAACATTAGAGATGAAATAACAAGGTACTAATTTGCACAACTGCATACAAAACCGTTGAAAACCTGGATGATATGGACTTCTAGAGAAATATAAATTACCAAAATAAGCTCAAAAAGAGAGAAAAAAATCTATACCTTGGAAGAAACTGAGAAAGCATTCAAGATCATTTTGGAGTATGGAGAAACAAGAAAAGCCTCCAGATGCAGTTTAAGAAGCCATCATAATGTGATCACCATAAACCTGCCTAAACATAGCATAATACAGAAAATTATAGAATAATACCACTTATAATAACACAAAATTCCTAAAAGACTCAGAAATATTTAATACATGAAAATTTAAGGAATGCAATGATTTAATGTAGGGAAGCCTAGTCATATGGTACATCCATATTAATAGGTTAAATGTAGAAAAATAATACCATCATCTCCATAGATACCAAAATTTAACTTGAAACTATGAAGCCAAAAGAGTACTATACAAAAACATGCATAGTGTTTTAATATAATCTTGAAATAAGGGGCGCCTAGGTGGCTCAGTTAAGTGTCTGCTTTTGGCTCAGGTCATGCTCCCAGGGTCCTGGGATCGAGTTTCACATCGGGCTTCCTGCTCAGCAGGGAGACTGCTTCTCCCTCTCCCTGTGCCTGCTGCTCCCTCCCCGCTTGTACTCTCTCTCTGACAAATAAAATCTTTAAAATATATATATTAATAAATATATAATATATATAATAAATAATATAATATAGTATAGTATATATGTAACATAATATATATATATATAAAATCTTTAAAAATATATATATAAAATCTTGAAATAAAGCACACGAACCTCAGAAGACTCATGCAACTCTGAAACATTAAACATAAAGTATGAGATTGATAATTTGGCTATTTAAAATTTAGAACTAACATATGTCCAAAATACCATAAACAAAATGAAAAAGCAGAAGATAAATTGGGGGGAAATTTTTGCTTTTTTCAATTAACATATATGTATTATTAGCAAATTTTTGCTTTTTAACAAAAATTAAAATGCAAACAGCCGGTAAACAAAATATATTTGACGAGATTCATGATTAAAGAAGCATTAGAAAAAGAACCATAGAAGAAAAGGTTTTTAAAAATATGCATAGATTCAGTAAGTCATAACACATTTGATAAGTGAAAATATTTTAAGTAAAATAAGTGAATAGCCACTAACCCACTTTAATTAGGAATTATAAATGAAAACAAATTAGATGCTTTGCCAACATTATAAAAAATCATTGGAACTAATTAGACTCAACTAACCAGTGGAAATATATTAAAGTAGAAAAATAATTCCAAGTATTACTATACCACACAAGTTTAAATTATTGGTCAAATTAGATAACTTGCTTGGAATTCAGTTTCACCTCAATTTTGAAAATCAAGCTAAAAAAAAAAAATCAAGCTAGAATTCTGGGCCGATTACACTAAACTCAATTCAAGAACAATGTGTGGGATGATTGTGCTTTTCCTAGTCAATGAGATAAGAAAATCTAAAGATTGCTAAGGAGGAAATGAAAATATTTTGAGCTGTCATATGTGGCACAAATCTCTGAGTCAGTTTATATTGCCACACAGATTTATTTGTAGCATGTCAGTGTCAAGCAGCTATTATTACCATCACAGATTTAACACCTTATTTGCTTTTTACATTTTTTAATGTATTTAGAAGCAGAAAAAATCATAAGTTAATTTTTTATTCTATTTTTTTCTTAGAAATTACTGATCATCTCAAAATTTATTTGAACATAATGTTGATGACATCTTAGGAATGACAATTCAGTCGGGAGATTCTGAAGTTAGTGATACTACTAAATGAAGAATGATATTTCATATGTAAGAATTCTCAGGGGAAAAAATGTGAGTTTTCCTAAGTAGGTTTTTTGGAAAGATGTGACTAGTTACTGAGCCATCCATGGGAGTGATACTTCTTTTGTGTATGAAAATAATCTCATTTTCATGTTTTACTTCCCTTATATCTTTATTAATTTTGATCAAGTGTTTACCCTAAGTGAAAACTTGAAGTATCTATAGTTTCTTCCTTTACTTAAAGGAAGGATTTACTTTACTTAAAGGATTTTATATTCTAAAAGTTTTTTTTTAAGATTTTATTTATTGATTGATAGAGAGAAATCAGGCAGAGAGGCAGGCAGAGAGAGATGGAGAAGCAGCCTCCTTGTTTGCGGAGCAGAGAGCCCGATGGAGGGCTCGATCCCAGGACCCTGAGATTATGACCTGAGCCGAAGGCAGAGGCTCAACCCACTGAGCCACAAGGGCGCCCCTAAAAGTTTTATAATAAGAAAAAACTAGAAAAGCAAATTAGGAATCTTATTTTCAGGAAGTATGACCAATATATTAATATATAAATACCTCATATATCAATCAGAAGAATGCTAGTAGTAATCTAGCAGAAAACTAGGCAAAAGTAAAAACGAAATTAACAAAAGAAAAATAGAAAGTATCAATAAAAATATAGTGAATGATTAAATGTTTTATATAGCAGTAAAGAGATACAAAATAAAACAAAATATGTTCATCTATTTAATTGATAAAATTACGAAATCTACTTTTGTCCAGAGTACAGTGATATTGGCATTGCATTCATAAATTGTTGGTATAAGTGTAAATTGGTGCAAACTTTCTGGAAAGCCCATTGGCAATAGGAATATAGGCCTTTACATTCTTTATAATCATTAACTTGATAATATCACTTTTAGAAATTTAACGATAATCAGAAATAGTTTATATATATATGTGTGTGTGTGTGTGTGTGTGTGTGTATGATATTTTTAAAGTCCTGAAATGTAGGAATAAATAAATTATTTTGATATGTTAGGATATCACACCATTTTAATAAATATCTGATTATTTGGGGATTTATTGTGATTTTATCACAATTAAATGAAGGAGATATTAATGTATATATGTATAAATTGTATAAACTATTTATGATAAAGACTGCTGTGATAGTCTTATGTGTCAGTTCGGCTAGGCTATAGTACCCAGTGATTTAATCAAACATTAACCTAAGTGTTGTTATAAGGTCTTTTGTTAATGTATTTAGCCTGTATAAATCACTTGGCTAAGTATAGGAGATTGCCCTCAGTAATGTTAGTGAGCTGCATCCAATTAGTTGAAGGCCTTACAAGCACAAACTGAAGTTTTCTAAAGAAGAAATTCTGCCTTAAGATCAAAGCACCAACTCCTGCCTGAGTCTCCAACCTGATCTACAGATTTCAGACTTGTCAGCCCCCACAATTCTGTGGGCTAATTCCTTGAAATAAATCTAATAATATCTCTGATTGGTTCTGTTTCTCTGGACAACCCTGACTGGTGCAGCTGCTCTATCCTACTCTAAAATCTATTCTTCTCCTTTTCCTTCCTAATAAAATCCTGAATTTTATAGCTGGATACTTGGCCAATCAGAATAAATAGTCCATTTCCCAGCCTTGGGAAGCTAATCCTGCAGCTAATTATAACCCTGTGACCAGGTTCTTTCCAATGAAATACAAATAAAAGTGTTGAGTAATATTTCCTAAAAGAAAACAGTATCATTTACAACTGCATCAAAAATAACAAAATACCTAGGAATAAACTCAACTAAGGAGGTGAAAGACCTGTCCTCCGAAAACTACAAAACACTGGTAAGAGAAATTCAAGACAACACAAATGGAGAGAGACAATATGTTAAAGGATTGGAAGAAAAAATATTGTTCAATTGGCCATATTACCCAAAGCAATCTATGTGTAATGCAATCCCTGTCAAAATACCAACAGCACTTTTCACAAAACTAGAGCAAATAATCCTAAATCCTAAAACTTGTATGGAACCAAAAAAGACCCAAATAGCCAAAGCAATCTTGAAAAAGAGCAAAGCTGGAGATATCACAATCCCAGATTTCAAGACATATTACAAAGCTATAGTAATCAAAACAGTATGGTACTGGCATAAAAATAGACACATAAATCAATAGAACAGAATACAGAGCCCAGAAGTAAACCCATGATTATATGGTCAATTAATTTTTGACAAAGGAGGCAAGAATATGCAATATGAAAAAGACAATCTCTTCAACAAACGGTGTTTGAAACTGGACCACTTTCTTACACCATACACAAAAATAAACTCAAAATGAATTAAGGACCTAAATGTGAGACCTGAAACCATAAAAATCCTAGATGAGAACACAGGCAGTAATTTCTCTGACATCAGTCATAGCTACATTTTTCTAGATATGTCTCCTGAGGCAAGGGAAAGAAAAGTGGAAATAAGCTATTGGGACTACATCAAAATAAAAAGCTTCTGCAGGGGGTACCTGGGTGGCTCAGTGGGTTAAAGCCTCTGCCTTGGGCTCAGGTCATGATCCCAGGGTCCTGGGATCAAGCCCCGCATCAGACTCTCTGCTCAGCGGGAAGCCTGCTTCCCCCTCTCTCTCTGCCTGCCTCTCTGCCTACTTGTGATCTCTGTCTGTTAAGTTAAGAAAAAAAAAAAAAAAAAAAGCTTCTGCAGGGCAAAGGAAACAATCAACAAAACTAAAAGACAACCTACTGAATAGAAGATATTTGTAAACGACATATCCAGTATTTATCCAAAATATGTAAGGAACTTACACAACTCAACAATAAAAAACCCCCAAAAGTCCAAATTAAAAATAGGCAGAAGATATGAACAGACATTTCTACAAAGAAGATGTCCAGATGGCCAACAGACACATGAGAACATGCTCAGTATCAATCAGCAGCGGCAGCAAAATACAAATCAAAACCACAGTGAGATATTACCTCACACCTTTCAGAATGGCTAAAATAAAAATACAAGAAACAACAGCTGTTGAAAAGGATATGGAAATAAAGGACCCCTCATGCACTGTAGGTGGGAATGCAAACTGGTGAAGACACTATGGAAAACAGAATGGAGATTCCTCCTCAAGAAACTTAAAATAGAAATAACACATGATCCAGCAATTTCACTACTAGGTATTTGCCCTAAGAGATGGAAGCAGCCCAAGTGTCAAGTGATAGATGAATGGAAAAAGATATGGGGGGGGGGTTGTGGGGGGGTGTAGTGGAGTATTACTCAGCCATAGAAAAGAATGAAATCTTGTCATTTGCAATAGCATGGATAGGTCTAGAGGGTATAATGCTAAATGAAATAAGTCAGTCAGAGAAAGACACGTATCACATGATTTCATTCAAATATGGAATTTAAGAAAGAAAAATGAACAAAGAAAAAAGAGACAAACCAACTAAAAAGAAGACTCTTAACTATATAGAACAAACTGATGGTTATCAGAGGGAAGGTGAGCAGAGGATGGGTGAAATAGATGAACAGGATTAAGAGTACATTTATCATGATTATCATTGAATAATGTAAAAAACTGTTGAATCACTATATTGTACACCTGAAACTAATATAATACTGTATGTTAACTATACTGGAATTAAAATTAAAAATAACTAAAATATAGATGGTAGCCTTTAATATTATCATTAACATTTTTTTCACACTGGGGTACCTGGCTGACTCAATCAGAAGAGTATGCGACTCTTGATCTCAGGGTCATGAGTTCAAGTTCCTCATTGGGTGTAGAGATTACTACTACTACTACGACTAGGTAAATAAATGCCTACCCTTTGAAAAAAATTTTTTGCACACCAAAACAAGGCAACTGAGTTTAAAAGCACAGAACTAACTAGGAAAGGACTCATTCATCTTATTTTTTACTTTCATCAAAATTATGTGGGGTGCCTGGTTGGCTCAGTTGGTGAAGCATGTGACTCTTTTTTTTTTTTTTTAAAGATTTTATTTATTTATTTGACAGAGAGAGATCACAAGCAGGCAGAGAGGCAGTCAGAGAGAGGAGGAAGCAGGCTCCCTGCTGAGCAAAGAGCCCGATGCGGGGCTCGATCCCAGGACCCTGAGATCATGACCTGAGCCGAAGGCAGCGGCCTAACCCACTGAGCCACCCAGGCGCCCCAAGCATGTGACTCTTGATCTTGGAGTTGTGAGTTTCAGCCCCACACTGGGTGTAGAGATTACTTAAAAATAAAATCTTTTTTAAAATTATGTACACATATAGTTTAAAAAATGAAATCATTCTACAATTATTAGTAATTCTTGACTGGGAGTAATTTTACTTCCAAATTTTGAATATGTTGTTTCTAGCCTTGTTGTTAAGTCTGATGCTCTCCTGGTTCTTGATGTTTTGCAAGTAGTCTGAAGAATTTTAGGACTTTTTCTTTGTCCTTGATATTATAAAAGATTATGACCATGTACTTGATGTAGTAATTTTCATCCATTATCCTGCACGTGTGGGCATCCCTGTCTGTTTGGAAACTCATGTACTTCCATTGTAGAAAATTTTCTTAGAGTATTCTTTCAATTATTTCCTTCTCCTCTATTTTCTCTGTTCTGTCTTTTTGGAACTCCTATTAGTAGATGTGGGGCAATTAATACTTTTTCCCTCATATTAATCTGTCTTTGTCCTTTACTTCTTGGGGCATTTCTTCAAATTTATCCTTCACTCCTTCCATTCAGGTTTGCATTTTCATTATTGCTGGCATAAAATAGATTATTTGAAAGATTTTATGTATTTATTTGAGAGAGAGCGAG
The DNA here is from genome assembly GCF_002288905.1 of Enhydra lutris kenyoni. NCBI lineage: Eukaryota > Metazoa > Chordata > Mammalia > Carnivora > Mustelidae > Enhydra > Enhydra lutris. The sequence continues at coordinate 58,496,701 of NW_019154093.1, forward strand.
AGACAGCACAGAGGGAGAGGGAGAGGGAGTGAAATTTTTGTTCTTAGTAGTATTTTGTTCTTGTGGCACCTGGGTGGCTCAGTCGGTTAAGCATCTGACTTCAGCTCAGGTCATGATAGAGACTCGCCTCGGGCTCCCTGGTCAGAGGGGACTCTACTTCACCCTCTGCCCCTCCCCTCACACTTGCTCTCTTTCCCTCTCTCAAATAAATAAATAAAATCACTGAAAAGAAAAAAAATAGTATTTTGTTCTTGTTCCTTGGATGCAGTTTTTTCCTCATCTAACAGTATAAATTATAGTTTTATAGTTTTATACTCTCTAAACAGTGAGTTTCTTCCAATTTGCTTTTTTCTATTTGTTTCAGTCTCTACTTTTTTTTTTTTTTTTTTTTACATTAGAGCCATTCTTTGGCTTTTTGCTCATATTTTAGGGACTCGGATCTTTTTCAGAAACTACATGTGACTTCGGCTTGTTGATGGTAGGCTTCTCTGCAAAATCACCTGATTGGGTTCAGATGAAACACCAATGTCAGCATCTTGAGGATTTTTTCACCTAATCTAGTTAGATTCCTCATAGAATAATCTTCCTATCCTCTGTCTGGAAGAAACGACTTTGATATCAATATTCTAAGAGCAATTGTGGGAAGAGGGTATCACTTTCTGTCTGCACATGTTCTTTTATCCTCCCGTTTAGAGCAAAGTCCACTTTCAGTTGCACATGTAGTCTCCTACTCCGAGACTGTCAGGTTACCCTCTCCAGAGAAAGAATCCCTGATTCTGCTGAGGTGAAGGAGGAGGAGTCACCTGGCTATGTGCAGGTCATCTTGAGTCCTGAATGCTTCTTACACAGGATTTCAGTAGTTCTTCTGCCTTCTAGTCACCCCTCTGATACACCAGAAGCTCTGAAACAAATTCCTAAGTGTCTAGGAGTTCTGAATTGCTTTTTGACTCTCCCAGTCGTTAGGTTAGGCTTTAGATTTCTTAGATTTATTAGATTGTCACTCCAGCTTCCATTTTTTTTTTTTTGCTTCCAGCTCCAAAAATTGTTTTATCATCTCTATCATTCTCTCTTTTTATTTAGTGGGGTATACTTTTATTTTTCTTTAAATATCTTCAACAACATTTATGAGACTAAATTTGTTAATTTTATTTTAGTGTTTTTTTAAAGATATTATTTATTTGAGAGAGAAAGAGCACAAGCGGGAGTGAGGGACAGGGGGAGAGAGAGGGGGACAAGCAGACTTCCCACTGAGTAGAAAGTGAAAATTGAGACTTAATCCCAGAACCCTGAGATCTTGACCCAACCTGAAGTCAGATGTTTAACTGACTGAGCTACCAGGCATCCCTTGTTTTAGGATTTTATGTTTAAACTTCCTTCTCATTTTTTGTGTCTCTTTCTCTGCAAGCCAGATATCATTTGCTTTTCTGTAATGTTTTTAAAATTTAGTATTCTATTTTTAATTTTCCATACAGTTAACACCATTTTTCTTAAAACATTCTTTACCTTATTTTTCTCCAACTTAAAAGAATCAAATGTGTAATGACATCTTTTGAGTTTCCCCTATTGGAAATGAGAAATTGGCACATCCTTCTCTCCACTACTCTCCTGTGGCCTTATGTTCTTTTCTTACTCCTTTTCTGATATTGTTTAGATGTTTTGAGTGTTTGGAGCCAGATTATCATTCAGAATTTTTACATTATGTGTCTTCCCTGTTAAGAGTAACTTTGGATTTTATTTTAGCTCAGTTCTCCAGAAAACAGAACCTAAGGTAAAGTTTGTGGAACTGATGTTTTATCAGAAGGTTCAATCTCAGGGAGGCAAAAGTGAAGTAAAACAGGGAAGGAGGGAAGCAAATACAAGGTGGCAAGCTATGCTCAGCTTCCTGACAAATAGTTGCTTCCTTGGTTACACTGGACACCTTTGGAGAGGCCAAGGGAGCTCCTGAATCTTGGACCCATCAGGGTGAAGAAGGGTGAACATTTATCTGCTTGCTCTTCTATCTTTTCTCTTCATTGCTCAAAGTTCACCCCACAGGAGGTAACTCCTTCATACTTACAAGCTGTGACATGGGCCCCTACTGGCAGCTAGTGGAAAAGGCCGAGCCTCCCTCAATGGATCTCCCTGGGCCAGTGCAGCTTCCACTGTAGCATGTATGATGGAGCCCATGCCAAAGCTAGCCTTTAACACCTGCCTGGGAAGACTGAGTCAGCTGGTGATGTCGGAAGACAAAATCCAGTTGGAGCAATCAGGACTTACTATTGTAAGAATGGCAAGAGACTCTGACAGGTTTCCTTGGCCTGGGAAGCTGAGCAAGCGCTGAGACCAGGGAGGCAAGGGATCAAAAGGGTCTGACAAGGGGCATAAATGAATGCATTACATTCATGTTTAGCTTTGTGGCTATATTTATAATTCTCTAGGTTTATGTCTTCATTTGACTCATTTGAGTGCTCATTGCCCGTCCTTATCTCTCAGTTGGCTAAAAAATAGCTTAGAGAAATTATCTCCTGTAATTCAGTGTGGCAGCAGAGAAGTCTGAGATGAACATGATTTTCTGTGCCTTCCAGAAGCACAAAAACATCTTTTATTTCCTTCGTAGATCTTAGTAGAACTTCTCTAGCCTTGTAATTAAAAAAAAAAAAAAATTGTCAGGCTTGTCTAGATGTAGTTCATTGTCATTTACTTCTCCCCAAAACATGACTATTTCTTTCTCGCTGCATCTATGGGCTTCTCTTTTTTTTTTTTTTTTTTCCTCATCAGGAAAATGTTCTTCCCTTCATATGTTTGATTTTCTCCCATTTGTTGTTCTCTTCTTCATGAATACCAACAATCTTTTCTCTTTTTTCCTGCTTTTATCTATTCCACCTACCCCTGACCTTTACCTCTTCACCAAGAGTATCTAAGTAACCCTCATTATTTATTCAACATTCTAACAGAGTCAGGTCTTTATCACCAATGGGGATTTTAATTCTGTGGTTGCATTATTTTTGTATCATTCCCTGTCCTTTATTTCAATCATAACATTCTATTGAATTTCCATTTCATCCTGTTTATATCTTTCTTCTCATACTTTATAGATGCATGTTTATAGAACATGCGTAGCTTTTTGTACTCTATTAGGGATGCAAGTAGTCTCTTGAAGTTTTCTTTTGGGTCCTGTAATAGATCATTTTTATGCTTTTCCTTTCTGTCTTTATGATACTGTTTCCTTTCCCCTGTTCTGAGCTTTCCCCCATAGGTTGCATGTTGAATTTTCTTCATCTTTTACTCACTTTATATAAGAGTACTCAGACTTAAGTGTTTATCAACAGACAGAATGCATATGTTTCTTTTGGTTCTGTTCCCTATCTACTCTTTTTTTAAACATTTATTTATTTTTCTTAATTTAAATTCAGTTAGCCAACCTACAGTACATCATTAGTTTCAGATGTAGAGGTCAGTTAGCCCTGAGTTATATATAACACCGAGTGCTCATCCCATCATGTACCCTCCCTATCCACTTAAATGTATGTCAGTTCTTATTTCAACTTCCATGTCTACTAGGCATTGAACAATTGAACTTCTGCTCTACTGGCTTTGCCAACCTTATTGTCTGATCTTCTGTTACTCTGAAATGATAAGCACATGAAAAACACAAAATTCTCAATTTACACTGCTCTTGGGTTCATCCTCTTTCTGCCCCTATGTAAAATACTATATATTGGGACCATACATTTCTCAACAGCAGTCTTCTCCCTCCCTACCCAGCTGTTTCCTTGGAGCTCTCTATGGATGTAGTACAAGAGAGAGATAATGGAGATAAAGGGAGGAAGAGATAAAGAGGTAATTAATATAACCTAGCTGCTCTATAAGCAAGTAAAAAACAAAAACAAAAATAAAAATAAACAATTGGGATTACATTAAGCCAAAAATTTTTTGGCACAGCAAAGGAAGTCATCAATAGAACAAAAAAGACAACCTACTGAGTAGGAGAAGATATTTGCAAATGATACATCTCACAAAGGGTTAATATACAAACTATATAAAGAACTTATACAATTCAGCAAACAAACACAACCCAATTAAAAAATGAGCAGAGGGCAAAGGGGTGGAACTTTCCAAGATGGTGGAGGAGTAGGAAACTTTAGCTTTGTCTGGGCCCAGGAATTCAGCTGGATAGCTATCAAATTATTCTGAACTCCTGTGAACTCAACCAGAGATCTAAGAAAAGATTTGCTGCAATTCTACAAATAGAAAAGCGACCACTTTCTGCAAGGTAGGAGGTGTGGAGAAGTGAATCCAAGGCCATATACTAAAAGATAAATTGGGGGGGGAGGGAGCCTCTGTAAGCTGACTACCAGAAAGTGATATAATGGCAGAGCCCAAATCGGAACTTTCAGAAGTTCTCCAGTGAGAACTTCTACTCCAGTGAGGGAAGTCCCTGCTTGAAGGGCACTCAGGTGGCAAAGTGTGGCTGAATCCTAGGTGGGACAGTGTGGTCTCAGGATCCCCAGGGTCACAGGAAGAATGGGGGTACCTGAAGCGGGAAAGTTCCCAGGCATTGGAGGAAGCCGGCTGCAACCAGTGAGCCCAGGAGAGGGCATTCAGCTCTGTGTTGCCATAAACCTTGAACTACAGAACAGATGGGTGACTACAATGGCCCAATAAGGGACAGATTCCCTCTTTTCCCCCAGGAAGAACAGCCCCCATGCATGCTGCTGGAGTCTGCAAGGTTTGGATACTCGAAGCTGAATCTTGGGCCTGAGATAGAAATGCTCAGTCACAGACCAGGTGAACATAGACTGCATATGGAGACGAGGGAGATAGGAGTGATTGCTTTTTCCTGAGGGCATACCGAGGAGTTGGGGGCACGAGCTTTTGGCTCCGCGGCTACAGATTGATAGGCCTCCATTTTCATTTTCACCCTCTAAAGCAGTGCAGAAAGCCTTCAGGGAACATAAGACACACAGAGTAATATGGAGCTGCTTACTTAGCCTGGCCCCTGGCTAGAGTGGTGCAATTCCAACCAGGGCAAAGACACCTGAGAATCACCACAACAGGTCCCTCCCCCTGGCCAAGATCAAGTTTACTGATCAAGTTTACAGAATTGTAAAACTCCAACACTAGGCTCTAATTGCTAGGATAAATGAGGCAAAAGAGAGAATTAAGGATAGAGAAGACAAGATGATGGAAAATAAAAAAACTATGGGTTGTTTTTTTTTTCATGATTCTTTAGCCTTTCAATTTTTTTTCCTCTTCCCTTTTCAACCAATTTATTTTATCAACTTTTTAAATCTTTTTAAATTTTCACTTCTAGAGCTACATTCTATCGTTTCTTTGTACTTAATTTTATTTTTTTTGTGTATATATCTATAGATATATACACACTCATGTATGTGTGTGTATGTATGTATATATATATATATATATATATATATATATATATATACTCTTTATCTCAAATAAATAAAATCTTTAAAAAATGGAGGCTCTAACTGCTAGAATAAATGAGGAATGAGGCAGAAGAGAGGATTAGTGATATAGAAGACAAGATGATAGAAAATAAAGAAGCTGAGAAAAAAGAGAGAAACAACTACTAGATCATGAGGGGAGAATTTGAGGGATTTGATACCATAAAGTGAAACAATATTAGACTAATTGGGATCCCAAAAGAAGAGGAAAGAGAGGGAGGGGCAGATGATATACTGGAGCAATTTATAGCAGAGAACTTCCCTAATCAGGGGAAGGAAATAGGCATTTAAGTCCAAGAGGCATAAAGAACCCCCCTCAAAATCAATAAAAATAGGTCAACACTTCGATATATAATATTGAAGCTTACAAATCTTAGAGACAAAGAGAAAATCTTGAAAACAGCTCAGGACAAGAGGTTGGTAACCTACAAGGATAGAAGCATTAGATTGGCAGCAGACTGATCCACAGAGACCTGGCAGGCCAGAAAAGACTGGCATGATATATTCAGGACACTATATGAGAAAAATATGCAGCCAAGAATACTTTATCCAGCAAGTCTGTTATTTAAAATAGAAGGAGAGATTAAAAGTGTCCAGGACAAACAGAAATAAAAGAATTTGTGATCAGGATGCCTGCGTGGCTCAGTCAGGCAAGTGTCTGCCTTTAGCTTAGGTCATGTTCCCAGGGTCCTGAGATTGAACACTGCATTGGGCTCATTGCTCAGTGGGGAGCCTGCTTCTCCCTCTACCTCCCACTCCCCCTGCTTGTGTATGCACAATCTCTCTCTCTCTGACAAATAAGTAAATAAAATCTTAAAAAAAAATGAATAAAAGAATTTGTGATCACTAAACCACCCTTCAAGAAATATTAAAGGGGAATCCTTTAAGCGAAGAGAGAGCCCAAAAGTAACATAGACCAGAAAGGAACAGAGACAATATATAGAAACAGTGACTTTACAAGTAATACAATGGCACTAAATTCATATCTTTCAATAGTGACTGAATGTAAATGGGTGAAATGCCCTAATCAGAAGACAGGGGTATCAGATTGGATAAAAAAAACAAGACCATCAATATGCTGTCTGCAAGAGACTCATTTTAGATCCAAAGACATCTCCAGATTGAAAGTTAGGAGTCGGTAAACCATTTATCATGCTAATGGACATTCAAACACGACTGGGGTAGCAATCTTTATTTCAGACAAATTAGATTTTAAACCAAAGAATATAATAAGAGATGAGGAAGGACACCATATCATAATTAAAGAGTTTTTCCAGCAAGAAGATCTAATAATTATAAATATTTGTGACCCTAATGTGGGAGCAGCCAGTTATATAAACCAATTAATAACAAAATTAAAGAAACACATTGATAATAAATACAATAATTATAGGGGACTTTAACACCCCACTCACTGCAATGGACAGATCATCTAAATAGAAGATCAACAAGGAAACAAGAGCTCTGAATGACAAACTGGACCAGATGGACATCACAGATGCATTCAGAGTATTCCACCCTAAAGCAACAGAATACACATTCTTCTCAAGTGCACAAGAAACATTCTCCAGAATAGATCACATATTGGGTCAGAAATCAGGTCTCAACTGGTACCAAAAGATTAGGATCATTTCCTGCATGTTTTCAGACCATAATGCTTTGAAACTTGAACTCAGTCACAAGAGGAAAGTTAGAAAGAACTCAAATACATGGAGGTTAAAGAATGTTCTACTAAAGAATGAGCCTGGTGGTGGGTATTAAGGAGGGCACATATTGCATGGAGCACTGGGTGTGGTGCATAAACAATGAATCTTGGAACACTGAAAAAAATAAAATAAGTTTAAAAAGAAGAATGAATGGATCAACCAGGAAATTAAAGAAAAATTTAAAATATTCATGGAAACACATGAAAATGAAAATACACCTGTTCAAAACCTTTGGGATGCAGCAAAGCCAGTCCTACAAGGGAAGTATATAGCACTATAAGCCTTTCTCAAGAAACAAGAAAGGTCTCAAATACACAATCTAACCTTACACCTAAAGGAGCTGGAGAAAGAACAGGAAATAAATCCTAAACCAGCAGAAGAGAATTAATAAAGATTAGAGCAGAAATCAATGAAATAGAAACCAAAGAAGAGTAGAACAAATCAATGAAACAGAAACTGGTTCTTTAAAAGAATTAACAAGATTGATAAACCCCTGGCCAGACTTATTAAAAAGAGAAGAAAAGGGCCCAAATAAATAAGATCATGAATGAAAGAGGAGAGATCACAACCAACACCAAAGAAATACAAACAATTGTAAGAACTATTATGAACAACTATATGCCAACAAATTAGGCAATCTGGAAGAAATGGATGCATTCCTAGAAATGTACAACCTACCAAAATGAAATCAGGAAGAAATAGAAAACCTGAACAGACCCATAACCAGCAAGGAGCAGGTAATCAAAAATCTCCCAACAAACAAGAGCCCAGGGCCAGAAGGCTTCTCAGGGGAATTCTACCAAACATTTAAGGAATCAATACCTATTCTTCTGAAGTTGTTTCAAACAATATAAATGGAAGGAAAACTTCCAAACTCTTTCTATGAGGCCAGCATTACCTTGATCCCAAAACCAGACAAAGACACCAAGAGAATTAAAGACCAATATACCTGATGAACATGAATGCAAAAATTCTCACCAAGATATTAGCCAAAAGGATCCAGCAGTATATTAAAAAGATTATTTACCACAACAAAGTGGGATTTATTCCTGGGCTGCAAGGTGGTTCAACATCCACAAATTAATCAACATGATATACTACATTAATAAAAGAAAGGACAAGAAACACATGGTTCTCTCAATAGATGAAGAAAAAGCATTTGACAAAGTACACCATCCTTTCTTGATTAAAACTCTTCACAGTATTGGGATAGAGGGAACATACCTCAATATCATGAAAACCATATATAAAAACCCACATCAAATAACATTCTCAATGGGGAAAAAGTTAGAGTTTTTTTGCTAAGATCAGGAACATGGAAGGGATGTCCACTATTATCACTGTTGTTCAACATAGTACTAGAAGTCCTAGCCTTGGCAATCAGACAACGCAAAGAAATAAAAAGCAACCAAATCAGCGAAGAAAGAGCCAAACTCTCACTTTTGCAGATGACATGATACTCTATGTGGAAAACCCAAAAGACTCCACCTCCGAATTGCTAGAACTCATACAGGAATTCCGCAAAATGGTAGAATATAAAATCAATGCACAGAAATCAGTTGCATTCCTCTACACATACAGTGAGACAGAAGAAAGAGAAATTAAGGAGTCAATCCCATTTATAATTGCACCCAAAACAATAAGATTCCCAGGAATAAATCTAACCAAAGAGGCAAATAATCTGTACCCAGATAGCTACAGAAGACTCAAGAAAAAAATTGAAGAAGACTCAAAGAAATGAAAAAACTTTCCATGCTCATGGATTGAAAGAACAAATGTTGTTAAAATGTCTATGCTACCTAGACCAATCTACATTCAATGCAATCCATATCAAATACCAACAACTCTTTTTACACAGCTGGAACAAATAAATCCTAAAATTCATGTGGAACCAGAAAAGACCCGGAATAGCCAAAAAATGTTGAAAAAGAAAAACAAAACTGGTGAAATCACAATTCCAAACTTCAAGCTCTACTACAAAGTTGTAATCATCAAGACAGTATGGTACTGGCACAAAAACAGACATATAGATCAGTGGAACAGAATAGAGAGCCCAGAAATGGACCCTCAACTCTATGGTCAACTAATCTTTGACAAAGCAGGAAAGAACTTATCAAACTCAACACCCAAAGAACAAATGATCCAATCAAGAAATAGGCAGAAGACATGAACAGACATTTCTCCAAAGAAGACATTCAAATGACCAACAGACACATGAAAAATGCTTAATGTCATTTGGCATCAGGGAAATACAGATCAGAACAACAATGAAATACCACCTCACACCAGTCAGAATGACTAAAATTAATAAGTCAGGAAATGACAGATGTTGGCAAGAATGCAAAGAAAGGGGAACCCTTCTATACTGTTGATGGGAATGCAAACTTGTATAGCCACTCTGGAAAACAGTAAGGGAGTTCCTCAAAAATTTGAAATTAGGGGCACCTGGGTGGCTCAGTGGGTTAAAGCCTCTGCCTTTGGCTCAGGTCATGGTCCCAGGGTCCTGGGATCGAGCCCCGCATCGGGGCTCTCTGCTCAGCAGGGAGCCTGCTTCCTCCTCTCTCTCTGCCTGCTTCTCTGCCTACTTGTGATCTCTGTCTATCAAATAAATAAATAAAATCTTAAAAAAATATTTGAAAATAGAGCTACCCTATGACCCAGTAATTGCACTACTGGGTATCCCTCCAAAAGATACATACGTGTATGTATGTATGCCCAAAGGAGTACCTGCATCTCAATGTTGATAGCAGCCATGTCCACAATAGCCAAACTACAGAATGAGCCCAGGTGTCCATCGACAGAAGAATAGATAAAGCGGAGGTACACACACACACACACACACACACACACACACACACACACACAGGAATATTATGCAGCCATCAAAAAATGAAATCTTGCTGTTTGCAACAAATTGGATGGAACTAGAGGGTATTATGTTAAGTGAAATAAGTCAATCAGAGAAAGACAATTATCACACAATCCCACTGATATGTGGAATTTGCAAAAACAAAACAGAGGATCCTAGGGGAAGATAAGAAAAAATAAAACAAGACAAAACTAGAGGGGGAGATACACCATAAGAAACTCTTAATCATAGGAAACTGAGGGTTGCTGGAGGGAAGGGGGTTAAAGGGGTGGGGTTTTTGGGTGATGGACATTGAGGAGAGCATGTGATGTAATGAGCATGTAGTATTACATAAGACTGATCAATCACAGGCCTGTACCTCTGAAACCAGTAATACCTTATATGTTAATTAATTCAATTTAAATAACAAAAAGTTAAAAAAAAAAAAGGAAGGACATCTTGACACATGCTACAATGCAGGTAAACCTTGAAGATATTATGCTGAGGGAAATAAGCCAGTCATAAAAGGGCCATATGATTCCACATATAGGAGGTCTCTAGATTCATAAAGACAGAAAGCAAAATGGTGGTTTCCAAGGGCTGGATTGAAGGGCTAATGGATAGTTATTGTTCAATGGGTACAGTTTCCATTAAGGAGAAGAAAAACTCTGGAGATGGATTGTGTTGATGATGGGGCAACAATGTGACTGTAATTGAAATGATAAATCTTATGTATATTTTATTACAAGAAAAAAATTTTTAATAATTCTATAAATAAATAAATAAAATGATCAGGGGCTCTGAATAGTCCTTTTTCCACAAAAGACATACAGATGGCTAACAGACATACGCAAAGATGCTCAACAGCGCTAGCCAGGATGGAAATGCAAATCAAAACCACAATGAGTTATTACCCCACACCAGTCAGAATGGCTAGTATCAAAATGACAAGAAATAACAAATTTTGGGAAGGATGTAGCAAAAAGGAAACCCTCATGCATTGTTGGTGGGAATGTGAATTGGCACAACCACAATATGGAAGTTGCTCAAAATTAAAAACAACAATGACAACAGTCATATGATTCAGTAATTCTACTGCTGGGTATATACCAGAAGAAAATGAAAACACTAATTCAAAAAAATACAAGCACCTCTGTTTATTGCACCATTATTTACAATAGCAAAGATATGGAAGTGACCTTTAACAGAAGATAGTGAAAATATGAAAGTGCCCATCAACAGAGGGATAGATAAAGAAGTGATATATATAATGAATATATTTGAGTATATCTTCAGATATACGTTAAATACATGTATATCTGAAGATATATTCATATTAAGTATATATAAATATAAAATGCAATATATGTATAATATACATGTGTACAATATGTATGTGTATACACACACAATAGAATATTACTCAGCCATAAAAATGAAACTCTGCCATTCTCAATAACATGGATGGACCTAGAGCACATTACGCTAAGTGAAATAAGTCAGACAGAAATAGACAAATAGCATAATTTCACTTATATGTGGAACCTAAAAAACAAATGAGCAAATAAAAAACAAACAACCAGACTCAGAAACTCATAAATACGAGAACAAACTGGTGGTTACCAGAGGGGAGGGGGTTGTGGGGATGAGTAGGATAGGTGAAGAGGATTACGAGATACAAACTTCTAGTTATAAAATAACTAAGTCATGAGGATATAAAGTACAGCATAGGGAATATAATTAGTAGTAATATAATAACTTTGTATGGTGACAGATGGTAATTACACTTATTGTGGTGAGCGTTTTGTATTGTATACAATTGTCAAATCACTATTTTATAGACCTGAAACTAATATAATATTGGATGTCAGCTATACTTCAATTAAAAAAAAAAGAACTCTGGCTACCTCAAAAAGCAGTGCATATCTGGTAATGTGATAACCACAAAATTTTTGCTTGGTGCACACCCTTGATCTGATGTGGGGCAAAGAGATAGATATGTATTTTTTATATTTTCTCATATGATAAAACTTAACTATGCTTTGAAGTGTAGGAATTTCTTTATACAGTTCAAAATTCCCTTAAATTCAGGTGTTTTTATGTTCTCAGGTCCAGTTTTGGCTGATATGTGGCATCATCTCAGTTGCTTTTACATTATGAGTGAGAACTAAAGGCAGTTTCCCTTGCCAAAAACAAGAATCTGTCGAAATTTCAAAATTTTGAGGAATTCACCATTAAATTACAGCTCTGCTCAATAACCACAGTAAACCAAAAGTCGCTAAAGCACAAGGGATAATCACTGAGAGTCAGCTCAGAACCAGGAGAGATTTGAGTCAAAGAGGATGAACAGAACCATTGTGGTGGGGGAGTGCAAAAATTCTTAGTGCCTGAATAAAGAACTGAATATGCTTTGCTTTGATTTTTCTATACCATATTCGTGCATATGCAAACCTATTTGGAAATAGAAAAGATTTTGAAGCCAAACAACCAGCTATTTTTTAAAACATATGGCTTAATTAAATTGAGCCTGTTGTTTTCAACACAATAAAGTGTTTAAATCCAATCATTTAAAAATAAGAATTTATATACATGGTGAGGTTTGAGAATAGAGTACTATATCAGTTCCTGAATCAAAGAAAATTGGTGCAAGTCTAGATTTGAAAACAGCCACTTTTCTTTAATTAGACTTCCTCTACATTTTTCTTAGCCTTTGTGTGTGTGTAAGTGTGTGTGTGTTTCCTTTTGACAGTTTAGAGCATCAAAGTCAGAATGTCAGGAATAAAGCAGATAACAAAAAGAACATGCAGTAGAGGCTCAAAAGAAAATGTTTGTTCAATATTTGCAATTGACTAAAAGGGAAAAATATTGAAGTACATTGATTATTCAAGCATTCAAGGCACCAAGTAGATTAGAGTGTTTGCTGCTGCTTATGAAACTGAGACATTTCACAGAAACATCAAGCTATTCTTTGCACTGTCTCATAGCAGCTTGTCATTCTACAACTAATGTGAAAATATGGCATTGCAAGGTTTATGAAATATATATATTTTTATTGACTCTATGCTTTCAAGTTCAGGCTTACATTTTCCATCCAGGAATAAATAATTTACAGAATTAATTTTTCATTATAACTTTCTCACAGCTTGTGAATTAGAAATGTTCTGACACTAAACGTGAATGTAAATTGAACATATTTCTGTGTAGGAATTCTAGGGAGTAGTTAATCATAGAGCTGGGCTGTTTTAGAGTTGCCAAATATATCTGTGTAGTCAGTTTCAATATATTTGGACCTGAGTTGTATAGAGAACCTTTAAGAGCAGAACTCAGCCTTATTTGTTCTGGTAATGAATGAATCACTGTAATATATAAGCCTCCCAAACAAAAACTCATTAGCAGGGTTAACTGCTAAACACTTATTTGCAGTGTATACCTCCCAGACAAATTAGTTAGCCTGGACTCAGAAGACCAAAGCTTGAAATTAATTAGTCTGAGCCTAATAGTAATAGGACTAAGAATTTTAATAAAAATAGAAGCCTCCATTGGTAATATTTATATTATGGCCACTAACATTCAATGAAGTCTGATATGTTATTGAGACACAAATTAGAAGGGACTTAATATGTCAAGGCAAATGATACTTCAACATTTAAGTATATTTGTTAGTGCTTATTAGGTGGCAGACATTGTTCTAGGTGCTAGAGATTCATCAGTGAACAAAACAGACAAAAGTCCATGCTCATGTGCAGTTTACATTCTAGTGAGAGAAGAAAGGCTACAAACAAGAAACATAATAAGTATGTATATTATATAGTACGTTAGAAGGTGGCAGATGATATGAAACAAAACACAGATGGGTTAAAAGGGATCACGAGTGTTTCTAATTTTAGATGAGGAAGTCAAGGTGGGCTTTACTGGGAAGATGACAGCTGAGCTAAGTAAGATTTGAAGGAGGAGAGAAGAGTGAACTGTGAATATAGTTGGGAAGAGAGCATCTTAGACAGAAAAGCTGGTGCAATAGCCCTGAGGTAGGAGCATGCCTGGAGATATGAGGACAGGAAGGCCAATGTGTCTGGAACAGAAGGAGCAAGTTAGGAAAATAGTAGTAGAAGGGATTTAGGTAGATTCATAAGTAATTGTCTTACTTAGGCCTGATAGGTCAGGAGAAGGACATAAGCTTTAATTCTGACTTCTATTTTAACAACATTACCTTGGTTGCTATGTTGAAAAAGGACTATAAGGGGCAAGGCATAAATAGGGAGATCTCTTAGGAGGTGATTACAATAATCCAGGTGATTAGTGGTTCAGACCAGGGAGGTGGTAAGGGTCTGGATATATTTTGAAGGTACAGGCAACAAGATTTCCTGATGGATGTGATGGGGCATATGAGAAACCGGCAAGGTATTTAAATTTAACAAGTGTGAGTTATTAACTGAAATGGGGAAGACTATAGGTGGTACAAGTTTGTAGAGGGAAATTAGTTCTGTTTTGGACGTTTAAAATTTGAGAAGTCTTTTAGTGGAAATAGTAAATAGGAAGTTGCTAAACTAACCTGGAGTCCAGGGCAAAGGTGAAAGTGGAAGGAAGAAATTTGGGATTTTTCAGCATATGGGTTGCATCTAAAGCCATGAGTTGACAAGATCACCAAGGGAGCGAATAAAGCCAAAGAAGAAACAAATTCTAAGAACTACACTTGGGGAGCTCCTAATAGTACTCCTAAGAGCATTATTTATAAGAAAATATAAACAGTAAATTTTGTTGAAAAGTAGCCAGTGAGGTTACAGGAAAACCATGACAGCATGCTATTGGGGTAACCAAGAGAAGAAGTGTTTCCAAGAGAAGAAAGTAGTCAACTTTAACGAATGCCATTCATTGACTAAGTAAAATTAGTATTGAAAATTGTCTGCTGGATTTATTTTTTTATTTTTTTAAAGATTTTATTTATTAATTTGACACAGAGAGAGAGATCACAAGTAGGCAGAGAGGCGGGCAGAGAGAGAGAGAGGAGGAAGCAGGCTCCCTGCTGAGCAGAGAGCCCAATGTGGGGCTCGATCCCAGGACCCTGGGATCATGACCTGAGCCGAAGGCAGAGGCTTAACCCACTGAGCCACCCCAGCGCCCTGTCTGCTGGATTTAACAATGACTATGACAAGAGCAATTTCTGTGGCATAGTGGAAATGATAATACCTCATTGGAGGAAGTTTAAGAAAGAATTGGAGAAGAGGCATTAAAAACAGAAATTATATACAATCCTTTTGAGTTTTACTATAAAGGGGAGTAGAAAAATGGGATAGCTGGAGTGGGAAGAGAGAACAAGAGATTTTAAGATGAGAGAAATAATATTTATTTCCTAATGCCAATGGCCCACTGGAGAGGATAAAACTTATGTTTTATGACAGAGAGGGGAGGGGCATCTGGGTGGCTCAGCTAGTTAAGCATCTGCTTTTGGTTCAGTTCATGACCCCAGGGTCCTAGGATCGAGTCCCGCAACAGGCTCCTTGCTCCGTGGGGAACCTGCTCCTTCCTCTGCCTGCTGTTCCCTTACTTATGTTCTCTCTCGCTGATGAATAAATAAATAAATTTTTAAAAAGAGGAGAGAGGAGAAAACTGTTGGAACTATGTTCTTGAGTAAACAAGAGATGGGATCTAGTGTCCACCTGGAATGTTGACTTTATTTAAAAGCATTCGCAGTTAACCAGTTAATCTACCATGATGGAGAAGGAAACAAAATCTGTGGGTAAAGATGATGATGGATGGCTAGATGTGCTTGTAGGCATCTGTGGAAAGTTCACTTTTGGATGCTTTTATTTCTCTTATTTAAATATTAAGGAAGATCTACAGCTGAAAATGAAGATGAGGAAAAGGTGCTAAAGATTTGAAGAAAGGAGAGAAGGTATGAAACTGTTATCTAAGAGAGTGGGAGAAGGAATGGACTGGGCAGATATCATACAGCTGTAAGATAACATTAAGGGAAGATTTAAATAGTAATGATAGCACATAAACATAATGAGTGCTTATGTTTTACGCACTATTTTAGAAAGCTTACATATATTGACCTATGAACTGGCACACTTATTATTCTTATTTTAAGATAAGAAAACCAAGAAGGTATCTGTGGTCACATAGCCAAATAAATGGTGGAGGCATGATATGAAGCCAGATTGTTTGATTCCAGACTGTAGGCTATTTTTCGACACAATGAAATATTTGTCGATTGAAAAAATTAAGGACAGGGCACAGTCTTAATTTTGGCTTAGTGGCTCAGTTGGTTGGGTGACCCACTCTTGTCTTCGGCTTGGGTGATGATCTTGGAGTTGTGGGATCGAGCCCTGAGTTGGGCTCTGCACTGGGCATGCAACCTGCTTGGGATTCTCTCTCTCCCTTTCCCTCTGCCCCTCCATCTCTCTCTCTCTCTAAAAAAAAAAAAAAAAGTTAAGGATAAATTAAAGGAAAGAAAGATGAACAGTCACTACTATATCCACAGTCTATGGCTTTCTGCTAAGTCATTTTTGTACTCATGTGACCTAAATGATGTTTTCCAGATCTTACACCTTGGTCTTTGTGTGGAGGAAGAGCTGACAAGGTAAGGATGTGGCCTAGACATCTTACTGACTTAGGCTTGAATCTCAGCCCTTTTTTTTTGCTAAATTATCTTGGCCAAATAACTTAATCTCTCCGAGCCCTAGTTCCCTCATCTTTAAAATGAGAATAACATATACTTTACAGCATTTATGGACATTAATAGAATCATGTATGCAAACTATCTGGTATAGTACTTGGTACATAGTAGGTTCTCCATAAGAATAGTTTTCTTTTCCCTCCCTATTCTGGTCATTTGCCCAGAACTTGAGTACCCTCCTCAGAATGGACCCTTCTTTGCACTTGCCAGTTCCACTGCCAGAACTGGAGTCAGGGCTCTCAATCCAGCTAAGTCTCCTTGTGGTATAATGGGTAGAAAGGAAAGGCTATCCTGCACTTTTAGTTGTGTTGGGGCCCTCTGAGGCTTAATTTTAGATACTTCTCTTACTCCTCTGCAATTAGCCAGCTTGAAACATGAGGACCTTCCAAGGAGGGTCTTCTGGCAGAGCCAACCTTCCTGCCCACACTAGCAGCTGAATCAATTCCTTGAGTTCTGAAATCTACACGGTGTGGATGGAGTCAGGTCTTGATTAATTTGACCTGTCCAGTCCTGGCTTTACTGTCCAATAGCAGCAGCAAAAGAGCGCCCCTAATTTTAATATCAGTTATACAACTCTAAATTTACGAAATGGTTACTTCAGGGAGTAATTAATCCACATTACAGGAGTGCTCCAAAGGATTTTTCCTGAAGCAGTATTGTTTTTCCCCCAGCAATTACGTGTTTTTCAAATGAAGACCTAAATAGTTTTGCATCCCAACCATAAGCTCTAGGCAAGTGGTGGCTTTTCTTTTTCAACTTTTACGGTTCTGAACACCAGCACTTAATAATTTGCTGAGCTTCAGTCAGGTCTGAAAGCAATGTATTCCAAAAGAGTAAACACACAGGTTTTTCTGTATTATAATTACAGCCACGAATGAAAATGTGAGTCTGTATTTCATAATTTGGATGAAACGAGGCCACTTTGATTTTATATTGTCAATCATAGTAAAAGAATTGAGTCTGTATTTTAGAAAGTTGTGAAAATCCAACTTCAGGCCACTAAGTGAAACGCAGCAAACTAACCCTTACTTTTCCTTAACCACTTAGCAGCTGGTGTAAACCGTGCAATCTAAGGAGCCCGAAAGGCGGAGCCGGTTGGCAAGGTCTGCGGCTGCGCGAAGCCCAGCCAGTGGAGAGCGCGCATCGCGTCTGGAGTAGCCACGACCACGCCTGGGCCTCTGTGCCCCGCCCTCCGAGCTTCTGGCTACTCGTGGAACGTTCTGGAAGTTTGAGAGACGACCTGGGCCCAGGGACCTGCTGATTTGGTAGGTGTGTTTGCAACTACTGAGGACCTGGTTCTTCATGTTTTTCTTGCTTGAGACTGTGATTTTTCCCTCAGGCGTGCCGAGGTCCAGTCTTTACCTCAGGGCTTCAGCGGGGTGAGAGAGGATCCGCCCCACTCTTTTCTTCCTTTAAGAGTCGTGTGGAAAGGGGTTTCCTCATGTTTTTCATGTAGGATTGTAGAAATGTTTCTTTTCCAGAAGCCCTGTCGTTGTGCAGCCTGCGAATTTATATTTTATTTACTTTCAGTGTTGTCTGCGATCTGTTTCCCTGCCAACTGTTGGGGGTAGGATATCTCGAGAATGGAAGCGGCCATGGAGATCTTGTAGGCCAGCCTTTCACTTGTCAGTTGAGGCGACTGAGCGGGAACACGATATATGGGAGATTTGTGTGTGTGTGTGTGTGTGTGTGTGTGCGCGCGCGCGCGCGCAGGGTTAAACCGATTTGAATTTGAAAAACAAACAAAACCCTAATAGCCAGGAATACTAGGGCCTGGGAACCAGCCAAGACTTAAAAGGCCTTGAGTTCGACCTTTTTATTTTCAGATGAAGAAGCAGGCCAACTAGGTGTGCAGTGATTTGCCCAGAGTCGCACTTAAAATTGCACAAAATTACTAAACCACTTGTAGCTTCAGTTAGATTAAATTGTTCACAAAACCCCACATATAAGGGTATGAAGAATTAAATGACTAATTATATTGACTATATATATTATATACTATTTAATTAATAATGACTATGAAGAATTAAATGACTGTATTGAGTGAGTGTATTTAAGAGGGTGGTCATTAGCGAAACAGTAAATTAAATTTTATGGGAGGGGAAATAAAAGTTGCAGCCCTTTCTCTAGCCAGGTAGCCATTTACTCGTTCAAAAACAAATTTTTTTAAAAGATTAATGAGATCATGACCTGAGCCGAAGGCAGTGGCCCAACCCACTGAGCCACCCAGGCACCCCCCTTGTTGCATATCTTAACCAGTTTTTTTTTTTTAAACTCTCTATTTTTGTCACTTCATGCAGCCATTCTTAACTGGATTCTGTAAGAGAATTAAACTTATAGAACATGATTTGAGTGATTATTTTTTCATTCCTTCCGAGGATGGTACAAATCTAGTACCATTCTATATGTGTAGAAACGAACCGAGATCATGATATACCATGAATGTTTTAGGGAGGGCTTGGAAAATTATGGCTCATGAGTCAAATCTGGCCCTCTACCTTTGGAGCCAAGAATAATTCTTTATAGCGGTGCCTGGGTGGCTCAGTTGGTTAAGCAGTAAAGTCTTGATTTCAGCTCCAGGTCATGATCTCAGGTTCCTGGGATCAGGCCCTGCACTGGGCTGTGTGGAGAGTGTGCTTGAGGATTGTCTCTCTCCCTCTCCTCCTCCTTCCACTTGTGCTCTTTTTCTCTCCCAAATAAATAAATAAAATCTTAAAAAAAAAAAAAAAAGAATAATTCTTTACAGATTTAAGTGATTGGGAAAAATATTTGTGATAGATGAATATTATGTGAATTTCATTATCTCGTGTCCTTAAATGCAATTTTAAGAAACCCAAATATGTTAGTTTACTTTTTGTCTGTGGCTGGCTGTATCCATGCTATAGTGGCAGAGTGGAGTCATTGCAAGAGACTATATGCCCCACAAAGCCTAAAATAGTTACTATCTGGTCTTTTACGGAAAATACAAATAGATGAAAGGACATTCTGTGTCCATGGATTGGACAACTTACATTCTTAAGATGTCCATACTACTCAAAGGTGTATGTGACTATCAGTGCCAACTTCTCTCAGCCAGAATTTCCCGAAATGTAAAATTAGTAAATATTCTCTTTTCCTTTTCACATTGGTTTTTCAAAACCCAGTCAAAAATGAAGTTTAGTGCTCAGTTGTTTATGTTCTTTTTCGAGCATTCTACACACTAATATATATGTTTAAATATATTTTTACACCATTTTCATTCCATTTCCTTTTTTAATAGATTTTATTTATTTGATAGAGAGTGAGATGCATGGAGCATGAGTGGGGGATGGGCAGAGGCAAAGAGAGCGGGAGAGAGAATCCTTAAGCAGGCTTCCTGCTAGTATACAGATCCCCTCATGGTACTCAGTTGGAGGACCCGGAGATCATGACCTGAGCTGAAATCAAGAGTTGGACGCTTAACCATCTGAACCATCCAGAAGCCCCTGTTAATCCTCTTGATAGCCTTATGGGGTAAGAAGTGTTATCCACATTTTACAGATGAGGAACTGCATGAGAAGTTACGTGATTTGCCCAAGATCAATCATTTACGATTAGTAGGTAGCAGAGCCAAGGATTCAAATCAGGGAGCCTCACTGGAGACTACACACTCAAACAGTACACCATATTGCTACTTCATGATGTGGTTTAATCCTCACAGAAGTGTTATGAAAGTAGGACTGTTATTTGCATTTTACAATGAGACAGCTGAGGTTTAGAGAGGTAAAAATGACTTGCCTGAATGCACATAACTAGTAAGTAAGTGAAGGGACCAGGATTTGAATCTAGGTATTCCAACCACAGAATTTGTGCTCTTAATTATTATGTTATACTGCTCTGAAGTTGGCTACACAGTCTTTTAAAGAATAACTTTTAATACCACACACTTTAGTCTTTTAAAAATCTAAAAACTCTTGGTCCCATTTATTCTAGGTTTTCATTTAATGTTTGAGAATTCCCAGTATCCGGAACCTCTCAAAGCCATGCTGGGTAGATTGTCAAGCCAGATAAACATTGTGCTTTCCTGAGTTTGTCTCAATTCCCAGTCCAGAAAGGTTTCCTAGGGCTTCCTTCCTTTCTTTAAGGACTCACTTCAGTGCTGCCCTCTTTCTCTCCTTGTACATAGAAACTTATCGATATATCCTCACCTTGGTGATTTCTGTGCTTTAAGAAAATGAAAAATAGTTGGTTCTTACAGAAATGAAGGAGAACACTGTTTAATAATGAGAACTCTTCTAATTTTTTTTGTGTTTTACTTTTGTAAAAGATGTTACCACTGAAAGAAGATACCATAAAGTAAAGGTGTTTTTTCTAGCCTTATAAGCAGTGCAGGTTACTTTCACTAAAAGTTGAATGTGTTTTTCCTTTTGGAAAATAATTGGGTTATAGTAACTTCTGGGGCCTCACTGATAGGCCTCAGTGACTATCAAGGTTTTTCAAAAAGGCTAATTTTCACTTCATAACAGAGGATTAAGTTCTGTTTTCTTTGCTTGATTTTACCTGCCTGGTATTAATTTTGGTTTCCATAACAGCAAGAGTAAGCTACTTTTAATGGAGTAGCTAGAATTGCTGCAGATTTCACAACATCAGCATAAGAGGTATTTTAATATGGACCATATCTTCTTTATCCATTCGTCTGCTAAAGGGCATCTTGGTTCTTTCCACAGTTTGGTGACTGTGGCCATTGCTGCTTTGAACACTGGGGTACAGATGGTCCTTCTTTTCACTACATCTGTGTGTTTGGAGTAAATACCCAGTAGTGCAACCCATCAGAAAAGATGAATACCCAACTTCTGTATCAACATGGACGGGAGTGGAGGAGATGATGCTGAGTGAAATAAGTCAAGCAGAGAGTCAATTACCACATGGTTTCACTTACTTGTGAGCATAAGGAATAACACGGAGAATATTGGGAGATGGAGAAGAGAAGTGAGTTGGGGGAAGTCGGAGGGGGAGAAAAACCATGAGAGACTGTGGACTTTGAGAAACAAACTGAGGGTTTTGGAGGGGAGGGGGTTGGGGGTTGAGTGAGCCTGGTGGTAGGTATTAAGGAGAGCATATACTCCCTGGAGCACTGGGTGTGGTACATAAACAATGAATCTTGGAACACTGGAAAAAAAAATTACACAAAAAAATATTTTTAATAGCTCCAGTGTTGAACACCTGTCTTCTTACACAACAAAATTTGTTAATTTAAAAATGAAACACATCATTTTAAAACATTTTTGGATCTATTTAAAAGTTTTGAAGAGATTCAGGCATATTTTATGTATATATTTAATATGTACATTAAATATATAATGTTTATAATATATACTTATATAATATACGTTAGTTATATATACTTATGTAATCTACAGTATATGTAATGTATAATTATGTTATTTATCACATATACATATCAATACATATTATGTTATAATACATACAAATTACATAATACATATTTATATATAATATACATAGAATACATAATATAAAAATTATTGAGGTATAATTGATGTATAATGAATTGCACTGTATGATATGATGTTTTGATACATTTATATACTTGTGATACCATCACTGCTAATCAATATAGTGAACATACCCATCATCCCCAGAAGCTTTTTCCTGCATGTTTGTATTTTTCCCTTATGTCCCCATTATTCCATCATCATAACCATGGTTCTGTTTTCTGTCAGTGTAGATTAGTTTGCTTTTTCTGGAATTTTATTTGGAGTTTTATGAAGAATATATTCTTGATAAAAATCATTTACCAGATACATGTTTTGCAAATTTTTTTTTTTTCAATCTGTGGTTTCTATTTGTATTTTCCTAATAGTGTCTTTTGAAGGGGAGAACTTTTTTAACTTTGATTAAGTCCAGTTATCAACTTTTTTATTTATGGATTGTGGTTTTAGTGTCATATGTAAACATTTTTGCCTGACTCAAGGGTGCAAAGATGTCCTATTTTCTTCTATAACATTTACTGTAGTTTTATGTTTTACTTGTAGGTCTGTGATCCATTCTGAGTTAACTTTTGTATATGATGTGAGGTAGGGATCCAAGTTTTCTTTCTTTTTAACTTATGGAAATCTAATTGTTCCAACACCCTTTGTTGAAAAGACTATCCTTTCTCCATTCAGTTGCTTTGGCAGTTTTGTCAAAAATCATTTAACCATAAACGTAAAGTTTATTTCCTTATTTAATTCTAATGATATATAAGTAAACCCTTAAGCCAGTGCTGCAGTCTCGTGTTTGCTGTGGCCTTATAGTAAGTTTTGAAATTAGGTAGTGAAAGTGAAATTTTGTTCTTCTTTTCCAAAATTGTTTTGGCTGTTCTTGGTCCTTTGAATTTTCATACACATTTTAGGGTCAGCTTGACAAGTTCTGCAAAAACAAAGAAACTAGTAGGATTTGTGATAGGGAATGTGTTTATTAAATCTGTAGATCAATTTGGGAAGAACTGCCTTTATAAATACTGAGTTTCCAATGAAGAACATGGAATGTCTTTATATATATAGGTCTTCTGTTAACTTCTTTCAACAGTGATTGGCTGTTTTCAGAATGTAAGTCTTGCACTTATTTTGTTAAGCTTATTTAAATTATTTTATTTTTTATACTATTGTGAATGCAGTTTTCTTAATTTCATTTGGAAAATGTCTTAATTGAAGTACAATTAAGATACAATGTTATATTAGTTTTAGATGTACAACATACTGATATGACAATTCTGTACATTACTGAATACTCACCATGATAAGTGTAGTCACCATTTGGCACCATACAATGTTATTGGTATTATTGACTATATTACCTATGCTGTACTTTTCATTTCCCTGACATTTATTTTAGATCTAGAAAATTGTATCTGTTATTCTGCTTTATGTATTTCGCTTCCCCCCGCAACCACCCCTCTGGAAACTCCTAGTTTGTTTTCTGTATTTCAGAGTCTATATTGTTTTTTTGTTTGTTTTGTTTCTTATATTCCACATATAAGGAAATCGTATGGTATTTGTGTTTTTCTTTCTGACTTATATCATTTAGCCTAATGCCTACTAGATGTATCATTTGCAAATATCTTCTCCCGTTCAGTAGGTTGTCTTTTTGTTTTGTTGATGGTTTCCTTTGCTGTGCAAAAACATTTTATTTGTAATCCCAATAGTTTTGGTTTGGTTTGGTTTCCCCTGCCTTAAGGAGACAGATACCTAAATATGTTGCTAAGGCCTGAGAGATTATTGCCAGTGTTTCTTTTAGGAGTTTTATTGTTTTAAGGTCTCACAATTAGGTCTTTAATTCATTTTGAGTTTATTTTTGTGTATAGTATAAGAAAGTGGTCCAGTTTCATTCTTTTGCATGTGGTTGTCTAGTTTTTCCAGGACACTTATTGAAAATGCTGTATTTTCTCCATTATACACATTTTTGCTTCCTTTGTTGTAGATTAATTTGGCCTTATAAGAATGGGTTTTTTTCTGGGCTCTCTACATTGTTTGTCTAATTTTGTGCCAGAACCATACTGGTTTGATGACTCTTGCTTTGTAGTGTATCTTGAAATCTCGGATTGAGATACCTCCAGTTTTATTCTTTTTTCTCAAGATTGGTTATTTGAGATTTTTCATGTTTTCATATAAATTTTAGGATTATTTATTCTAATTCAGTGAAGAATGCTGTTGGTATTTTGATAGGGACTGCTTTGAATCTGTGGGCTGCTTGGGTTAATATGGATGTTTTAACAATATGGATTCTTCTAATCAATGAGAATGGTATATCTTTCCATTTGTGTCATCATCAGTTTCATCAGCAATGTCTTATAGTTAGCAGAGTATAGGTCTTTCATCTCCTTGGTTAAATTTCTGGGTATTTTGGATTGTTTGTTTTTTTCCATATGTAAATGGCTTATTTTATTAATTTTTCTACTACTTTGTTATTAAAGTATAGAAATGCAAAATTTTCTATGTATTAATTTTGTATCTTGCAACTATACTGAATTCATTTATCAGTTCTTTTTTTTTTTTTTGGTAGAAACTTTAAGGTTTTTTATGTGTAGTATTATGCTGTCTGTGAATAGTGAGGGATTTACTTCTTCCTCACCAATTTGGATGTCTTTTTTTTCTATTTCTTGTCTGATTGCTGTAGTTAGGACTTCTAGTACTGTGCTGAATGAAAGTATTGAGAATGGATTGCTTTGTTTTGTTCCTGACCTGCAAATTTTGTTCCTGACAGTTTGCTTTGTATTTCACCTTTGAGTGTGATGACAGCTGTGGGGTTTTCATTTATGGCCTTTATTATGTTGAGATATGCTCCCTTTGAACTCATTTTCTTGAGAGTTTTGAATCACGAGTGGATATTGTATTTTGCCAAAATTTTTTTGCGTTTATTGAGATGATCATACTCCTTTTATTCCTTTTTTTTTTTTTTTTTTTTGTTAATGTGATGTATCACATTGATTGATTTGCCAGTATTGGACTACCCTCCCATCCCTGGAATAAATCCAACTTGTTTATGGTGAATGACTTTTTAAACATACTGTTGAATTTGGTTTGCTTAGATTTTGTTGGGTATTTTTGCATTTATGTTCAGCAGAGACATTGGTCTATAGTTTTCTTTTTTGGTAGTGTCTGTCTAGGTCTGGTATCAGGGTAATGCAGGCCTTGCGGAATGAGTTTGGAAGTTTTCCTTTCTCTTTTATTTTTTGGAATAGTTTGAGAAGAACAGGTGTTAACGCTTTTCTAACTATATATGTATTTATCTTTAGAAAGGTTTTTTAAGTTTTTATTTTAATTCCTGTTAGTTAAGATACAGTGTTATTTTAGTTTCAGGTGTACAATATTGTGATTCAACAATTCAACATCACCCAGTGCTCATCATGGCATGTGTACTTCTTAATCTCCATCACCTTTTTAATCCACCCCCCCACCCTATTCCTCTCTGGTAACCATCAGTTTGTACTCTAGAAATGGGTTTAATTTTTCTAGTTTTTTAAAAATGGAGTAAGGTGCCAATTTGAGACCTTTTTAAATTTAGTCTTTTAAAGCTATAAATTTCCCTCATACTGGTTTAGCTATATCTCATAAATTTTTGATATATTTTATTTTTGTTCTCACTTAGCTCAAAATATTGTCAAATTTCCTTTGTGATTAGTTTTTTGACTCATGTATTTCTTGGGTGAGTTTAATTTCTTTATATGAAGAAATTTGTCTTTACTTATATTAATTTCTAATTTAATTCTGTTGTGGTTAGAGGACATACTTCATATGGCTTTTGTTTCATGTATTTTGGGTCTCTGTTAATGGCAGTGCACTTATAGTTGTTATATATCCCTAATATATGGACTCATTCATCGTTGTAAAGCATCTCTCCTTATCTCTAGTGATGTTTCTTGTCTATTTTGTTTTTTATTAATATAGCTACTCCAACTGTCTTATGGTTACTGTTTGCATGGTGTATCCTTTTTCTATTTTAGGATTTTCATTCCATTTATATCTTTGAATCTAACACAGCATATAGTGGATTTTGCTTTGACTGGAACATTTTATCTGTTGACAGTTAATATGGCAGATTTATGCTTACTATTTAGGTTTTTGAAGAGATATAATCCACATAACACAAAAATAACCATTTTAAAGTGAATTAAAATGAATTTTTAAAGTGAATTAGAGTGAATTTTAAACTCAGTGATTTTTTAGCATATTCACTAAGCTGTACAACAATCACCACCATTAAATCTACAATTTTGTTATTTGTTCTTTATATGTATTTGTTGTTTCTGTTACTTTTTTACTACCATTTTTGTGATATATGAATATATTTTAGTTTACCACTTTAATTTCTCTGTTAATTTTTTTCCTTTTATTAAGTTTTTTTTTAGTGCTTTCTCTTGGGATTACAATATGCTTATTATTATTATTTTGGATTAATACTTTTTCTTGGCACTACAAAATGGATTCTCCCACTGTGGGATATTAGAATGACTTGCTTACAACCAAAATAATTTCTTTTGTTACTAGAAGCCTACTGTTAATATTGTCAGCATATTTTTTTTTTTAAGATTTTATTTTTTGACAGAGACACAGCAAAAGAGGGAAAACAAGCAGGGGGAGTGAGAGAGAGAGAGGAAGCCTTCCTGCTGAGGGGCTTGATCCCAGGACCCTGAGATCATGACCTGAGCTGAAAGCAGATGCTTAACGACTGAGCCACCCAGTCCCCCCTATTGTCAGCATATCTTATCACTAATTTTATAGGAACATAATTCATTGACCAACTACTTAGTAATCACCACTGTGCTAAGTGTTAAGGGAGTATAGTAAGGAGGTGAATTCATATCTCAAGTAGAGGGAAATCCTCTAATGATATTATTTAGGGAAAGTTAATTGTGGGATAATATTTGTCTGAGAAGGTTTTCTAGATTGAGATAGGAAGTTTGCATTTGCAGGGATAAGAGGGAGTATTTTAATGAGAAACCTGAGAGAATTTTGGAAGAGTTTAGAATAAGGATGGTATATATAAATGACAGCAATGGAAGTAAAAGGAATTAATCAAAATACCACACGCTTCTTGTCTCAAATGGCAGATTGACCTCATTTGTTTATCTTTTCTTCTTCTCCATACATTTGAAATGATAGTAAGGATTTTTAATAAATTAGCAAGCTATAAACAAGGAAAGAGTAAAATAGCAAGTCAGAAACTTAAAGGAGTATGAGGAAACTGAAAGAGAGGAATGGTAATCAATTTGGTTATAAAAGAAAGTTATCTGAGTGCCTACAGAGAGAGAAATTAATGAGAAGAGAAGAGCTTTGACTCATGGACAAGAGGCTGAGTACTGTACTTGGAAGCATCAGGTATTGGTGCACCTCAAGAGCAGAGTGTGGAAAGAGAAGATTGTTGAAAGTTCATAAGGAAATATTATTGGAACTTCCTTGGGTTCTCTTCTCCATCCTGAACATTCAGGAGAATTCATCCTACAATTCTTCTGTGGAGAAGGCTGGAGGTTTGTTTCTGGAGACATTCATCTGGGAAGATGGGTTTGGGAATATTGGGCACATCTCTTACCTTGTAAGAGATGTCTTCTGTAACCATCCGACATAAACTAGTAGCCTCCAGCACTCATTCCCCATGTACTCTGACTTATTTTTCTCCATGGCACACATTGCTCCCTTCCATCACTCTCTCCTTATCACCCATATTTGTATTTTTTTTTAATTGCTGGAATCATCTGACTAGAACAGAAGCTTCATGAGGGTGGAGATTTGTTTGTTTTGTTCACTGTTGTGTCTGTATTCCCTATCATATCAAATACATAAATATTTTTAGTAATAAATACATAAGTAAGAACAATTAAGGATCACTAGACATTTGAGGAAAACTTCCAACATGAAAAGTAGATTAAACAATCAATAAAAGAGGTATGTAGAGGGGCACCTGGATGGCTCAGTGGGTTAAGGCCTCTGCCTTCGGCTCAGGTCGTGGTCCCGGGGTCCTGGGATCGAGCCCCGCGTCAGGCTCTCTGCTCAGTGGGGAGCCTGCTTCCTCCTCTCTCTCTGCCTGCCTCTCTGCCTACTTGTGATCTCTGTCAAATAAATAAATAAATAAATCTTAAAAAAAAAAAGAGGTATGTCGAAAACTGAGACAATGTGGACAACAGAAGAAAACTTTAAAAAAATGTAATTAGTTACCTCAGAGTGGTGAGAGATACTGAATTCATAAAACAAAGGGATGCCATGAAGAAGAGTGATTGAAGAATAAGAACTAGTAACAAAATATATATATATATACATGTGGTAGTTTAAATTTAAAAAAATAAAACTCTTGGCTTCCGGTTTCTAGTCCAGCATATAAAGAGCATGGGAACTACTAATTCCATCCTAACAAGTAAAATGCTGAACAAACTGAAAAATCAATGACTCAAATCTGTCAGAGAAGTGAGGTCACAGGGTAAACTTCTGCGCCCAAAATTGTAGAGATAGAAGGACTAATACGAAGAATCACTTACTGGAGCAGAAATCAATAACCAGGAACCTCTGCAGATACGAGTACTGGGATGGGATGGGAAAATCTCAAGTATAATTGAAGAATTGCCAGGAGGCACTGTGTCAATAAGTGGGGAGACCCACTAATTAGGGGGCCCTGCCTTAATATGAGCTGTCCAAGCAGAATCCCATTGACTAGGTGGTTTAAACAATAGACATTTATTTTCTCACAGCTCTGGAGGCTGGAAGTCCTAAGATGCGGGGAGCCATCCTGGATGGATTCTGGTGAGAACTTTCATCCTAGCTTGCAGACAGTGGGCCTCTTTTTTGCTGTAGAATCTCCTCTTTTAAGGGCACTGATCCCATCTTGAGGGCCCCACTGTTGACCTCACCTCATCAAAGCCCGATTATCTCCCAAAGGACCCATTTCGAAATACCATCACATGCGGGACTAGGGCTTCATTATATGATTTTGGTGGAACATCATTCAGTCCATAGCAGGCCCCCACACTTTTGTGAGTTCTACCTCTGGGACCTCTACCAGCTTCTCACAGTGAATGTTGAAGAAAAATTCCTTTGTGCTTCTGGCAGGGGAAGAATAAAAAATCTTTTTGAAATATGTG
Organism: Enhydra lutris kenyoni; assembly: GCF_002288905.1. Lineage (NCBI taxonomy): Eukaryota > Metazoa > Chordata > Mammalia > Carnivora > Mustelidae > Enhydra > Enhydra lutris. The sequence goes on from NW_019154093.1 coordinate 58,525,967, forward strand.
AGAGCATCCTTTTCCTAAAAATTCTGCCTTCAAGATAGGGCACTTGAGTGGTTCAGTTGGTTAAACATCTGATTCTTGATTTTAGATCAGGTCATGATCCCAGGGTTGTGAGATCAAGCCCTGCTTTGAGCCCTGTGCTGGACGTGGAGCCTGCTTAAGACTCTCTCCTTCTCTCTCTCAAAATAAATAAATAAAATAAAATAACTAAAAAAAAAAAGTCTGCCCTCAAGAGAAGCTACTTTACCAGAACCTAACCCTCTTGGTATTTTCTCATAGACTAATCAACATGGGCAAAGTGTTAGCCCTCTCAGGCATCCTGTCCCACCTAAGCAGGGGAAAAAATCTGAGAGACTCTAGTGAAATTCACAGCTTAGCTGTGCAGGCTCCTGAAAAGACTGAGACCTAATACTAGGACTATAGAATCCTCCTCCCTTTATACCTTACCACCGTGTCACCAAAGGCCTGTGTACCAGTTTCTTTTACCAAATAGGTCACATTAGGCTTTGAACAAAAAACTAAGGCATACTAAAAGGGAGAAAACATAATTTGAAGAGACTGCATCAGAGTCAGGCCAAGATATAGCAGGGATGTTGGAATTATGAGACTAGGAATTTTAAACAACTGTAATTGCTACATGGGAGGATGTAATGGAAAAAGTAGACAATATAACAAGAACAGATGGGTAGTGTAAGCAGAGAGATGGAAATTGTAAGAAAGAATAAAAAAAGACGTGTTAGAAATAAAAGAGAATGTAACAGAAAAAACAGGAAAAATGCATCTGGTGGACTCATTAGTAGAATTGACACAGCTAAGGAAAGAATCTCTGAGCTTGAGGATATGCTAATAGAAAGTTCCAGAACTGAAAAGGAAAGAGAAAAAAGACTGCAAAAACTGAGCAAAATATCCAGGAACTGTGGGACGATTATAAGTGTAACATATGTGTAATGTGAATACCAAAAAGAGAAGAAAGAGAAAGGAACAGAAGAAATATTTGAAGCAGTGACTAAGAATTTCCATTTCCCCAAATTAATGCCAGACACCAAACCACAGATCTAGGAATCTCAGGGAACACCAAGGATGATAAATGACAAAACAACAACAAAACAAAACCCCACCTAGACATATTATACTCAAACTACAGAAAATCAAAGATAAGGGAAAAAAAAAAACCTTTGGAGCTGGTTAGGAAAAATCACCTGGAAAATGAAAAAAAAAAAAAAAGAAAACAGTAGAGGACCAAGATCAAGCTATGAGATCTAATACCCAACTAATAGCAGTTGCAAGGGGAAAAAAAAGAATATTGGAAATATTAAATAAGTATTACAAAGTAGTTTTCTAGAATTGAAAATGAGTATCCAGATTAAAAGGTCTTGCTGAATGGCCACAGTCGCCAAACTGTAGAAAGAACCAAGATGCCCTTCAACAGACGAATGGATAAGGAAGATGTGGTCCATATACACTATGGAGTATTATGCCTCCATCAGAAAGGATGAATACCCAACTTTTGTAGCAACATGGATGGACTGGAAGAGATTATGCTGAGTGAAATAAGTCAAGCAGAGAGAGTCAATTATCATATGGTTTCACTTATTTGTGGAGCATAACAAATAACATGGAGGACATGGGGAGATGGAGAGGAGAAGGGAGTTGAGGGAAATTGGAAGGGGAGGTGAACCAAGAGAGACTGTGGACTCTGAAAAACAATTTGAGGGTTTTGAAGGGGCAGGGAGTGGGAGATTGGGGGAAACAGGTGGTGGGTATTAGGGCACGGATTGCATGGAGCACTGGGTGTGGTGCAAAAACAATGAATACTGTTATGCTGAAAAGAAATAAAAAATAAAAATAAAGAAAAATAAAAGGTCTTGCTGAGTACTTAGCACAATGCAGGTATAAAGATCTCCCCAAAGACACATTGGTGTGAAATTTCAGAACACTAGAGATTAGGAAAGATGCTAAACATTAAGGTATTAAAAAGCTTCTGGATAAAACAAATGAAAAATGAATCACTTACACAGTAGGAATATGAATTAGCATGAAATGTCCACAGCTACATGGGTTGTCTAGAAAACAGTAGAGTAATATTTATAAAGTTCTCAAAGAAAACATATCTAATAGGATACACAGGCACAAACATATATAAATACATGCATAAATATTTATAAATACCAATCAAATATGGAGATAGGATAAAGATTTTAAAATATTCAAGGGCTCAAATTACATGTGTTTATATTATTTATTTGCTGTGCATACTCTTTTTAAGGGAACTACTAAAGAATGTTCAGTGAAACAAAAAAATAAATCAAGGAAAGGGAAACATGGCTCTAACACAGGAGAGAGGTGATGGGAAGTCCCAGAATGACCGCTAATGAATCAGAGAAATATCCAGTTTATCTGCAGGAATGAGAAGGGATCTCTAGGGAGAAAAATGTAACTGAGGGATTGTGTTGGAACATTTGAAAAAAGTACCAAAAGTCTTCTGAAAATAGGTTATTGTTTTGTTTTGGTTGAAAGATTGATTTAAGTATATAATGATAATATGTTTGTATTTTAATATGTATTAAGTCATTTGATTTTCTTAATGACTCTGAGATATTGACAAGCCAGTATTTTCATCTCATTATGTATAATTATATGTGTGAAAATAGGCTTAAAGACATTGAGTGATTACAGTATTAGAGGTAAGACTAGAACCCTGGTCTAACTCCCATTGTATTTTTTCTACTATACTATGGATCTTCTACCAAAAGGTCTGAATGTATGCCTTATATTTGACACATATTCCGCATACATTCCACATCCTCACTGAATCATAAAAGCCATAAGCACCCATTTTGTTTTTTGCAGTTCTACCCCTCCCCCACAGACACACCACCAATAATCTAACATAGTTCTTCTTGTTGCTAACGTATTTTTACTCCTTTACGTTTCACCAGACATTAAACTAAACTCAGTGGACAGGAACCTTCATTCTGCTTCTGGAATTTGTCTTTATATTTGATCCCCCTGGCATTTGAATTCCATCTTTCTCTTTCATTTTTCTTCTTTTAAATGTGTTTGGAAATTTATTTTTATACATTTAACTACATATGCAGGGTTTTTTTTCTCTTTCATTCCTGACTCTGCTGCAACTTATGGAACTCAACCCCATATACTTCTTTTGGTTTAAAACAACTTTGCATCTAATTGGCCTTATTTTAGGCAAGAATAAGCATTTGGCAACTATTTCCAGAGCTCTTCAGGAAAGACCCTTAAATATATGGAGTACCAGGTATCTACTTTCCAATGGCCATTCGCTTCTTGCTTTTTTGCCACCAAGTCACTACATCCTCTTCAAAATATTTCTTGATAGCCAACAAGATATTTTATAAGCATGTAATTCTATTTGTATATTTATTATGAACTATGACATATGTGCTCAGGGTAAAGACCCAGAAAGTCATTTAATTCACTTCTGATTAGATATCATTCCATTTGTTCAAGATGATAGTAAATTGGTAATAAGAAAAGCTCTCAACCAAGAACACAGCCTCTGTAGAATGTAAGTTTATTTTTACCACTTAATTCTTCTGCCTCCACAGATTGCTTTGTCACTTGTACACTAACTACAGATCTGTATTCATAGCATAGTTTTTGAAAGCATTGTTTATTGCCTAACATATATACATTTATTTGTCCGCACCCATCACCCAACAAGTAATCAGCCAGATCATGGTAGAATACTTTGGCTTCCTTATGTCTTATGGTGAAAATGCTTAGTTGATCTACACAGCTGCCACATATATAAAATCCCCCACATTTTTTTTACCCCCAGCCCTTTGGTCAACCTGATAGAGAACTAGAGTTCATTATAGGTATGCTGAGCTCTTGTTGATGCATTGACCAGCTGCATGAGAGATACAGTGAAAGGGTATGTATGACCCAGAAGAGGAGTTCATGTGGCTTCAATCTGTTCCTAAGAATCTGATCCCAGAATACTCAGAGTCTCACCAGGTAAACTCAGCAAACCCTGCCTTGTTTTCTAGGAATAAAGACTATGACATTGTGAGGGATGGTGCCTTTTAAGCTAGCTTGATCCGTCTCTACACCACATATTTCTAGCTCATAAAGACACATGGCAAAAACCTTCCAGTGTTAATGGCAATCTTTCAGGACCTACCTTATTTGTTCCCAGCTTGCCATAACCTTTATTTTGCTTCTTACTTCTGGACTACTGTTTGTATTTAGCAAAAATGCCAGGCACTGTGCTAGGCATTGGGAATACAGAGATGAATAATACATGGTCCCTTCTCTTGGGGAGCCTCCAATGAGAAGTTTCTTCATTGAGAATACAACTGTGTAAAGAAATTTAACTATATTAATGAATAATTTAACAGATATGCTTGGGGAACTATAGATCCACAGAAGAGGAAGGTCATGGTTGCCTGTGGAAAACGGAAAGTTTTTTGGAGGAAGTAACACACAAACTGCTAATTTTTAAAAATAACTAGGAATTGACAAGAAAGTGAGGGGAATTTTAGTCAGAATATCTAAAGAAATGAGGTGTGAAAAAGCATATCTTGTTTAGGACTACAGGTGCTTCAGAATGGCTAGAGGACATGTAATATGTTAAGGAATGGTAGAACATGAGGCTGAAAAGGAAAGAATTTGTACACCTTGAGTAGGCCATGGTGAATCATTAAAGGATTTTAATTGGGGAGGAATATGATATTTTTGGTTATGTGAGATAATTCCATGTTATTGCAAATTATTTATAATTGGGAAAGTTTGGGACCAGATCAAATGTCCAATGTAAATTACCAGGGATAATTGAAGGGTAGCAGAATATGCCTGTTTGACATAAAGATTATTTTGAGCTGATTATTTTAAGAAATACAGACATAGGAGAAGCTCTGAAAACAGCGACGAAGTTTACCCATTTGTAAGGTACATTTACACTTAGGAAGAAAGTCTCCATTTTTTAAGTATCTTCCTCTCTGTGTCAGGAAAAGAAGGATGACTCTAAATCACAAGAAACTTAAAGATGGCACTGACTTAATCTGCATGACGAACTTTACTCTTGTTTACTGTGTTTTTCCTGGTACCTTCCCAACACTGGCCTCTCCCACATCTTTCTTTTGTCTTTACCTGAAGATGTATTTAAGGTGGTGGCCAAGGCTCTCTCAAGGAATTAACCTATTTTTTTCTGGTTATCTTCTATGTATATGTGTTACATGTATACATGTTAAAAAATGGTTTTTCTCTTGTTAATCTGTCTTTTATTATAGGGGATCTCAACCAAGAACTCAAAGGTAAAAGGAAAATTATTTTCCTTTCCTGCATAAGGGTCAAATAGAGGGTGGCATATCTATACAACAGAAAATTATATAGCCTTTACATGTTTTTTATAAATATGTAAGGAAGTAACTTATGACAGATATTAAATGAAAACACTGGAGTGTAAGTTCTAAATATATGGAGAGATACACCATATTCATAAGTGGAAAGACTCAATTTCATAAAGAATTTTGTTTTTTCCAAATTGTTTTATAGATAAATGCACTTTTAATTTTAAAGATCATCTAAAGTTTTTTTAAAGCAATTGACATGATTTTAAAATTTATGGCGGGGGGATTGCACCTGGGAGGCTCAGTCGGTTAAGCCTTTTGGCTCAGGTCACGATCCCAGGGTCATGAGATCGAGCCCCATGTCAGGCTCTGCACTAAGTGTAGAGTCTGCTTGCAATGCTCTTGCTCCTCTGACCCTCCCCCAACTTGTGATCTCTCTCACTCTCTCTCTAAATGAATAAATAAAATCTTTTAAGAATAAATAAAGTTAAAAAAAAAGAATAAATAAAGTAAAATTTATAGAGAAGGAAAAAATCCCAAGAACACAAATAGCACTACTGAAAAAGAAGAGTAAAATATTGGGACTTCCCATATAGAAATCAAGACTTTTTATAAAACTATAAAATTAAAAACAGAATGACATTGAATTGGGAATAATCAAACTGAATAATGGAGTAGAATAGAGAACCCAGAAGCAGACCTATGAATATATGAAAACATTGTTTCACTAAGGTGGCATTGCAAATAACCAGGGGAGAAAAGACTACTACATAGTGTTGAGACACCTAAGTAGTCATATTTTTAGAAAAAGAAATTGGATCCCTTCAGACTCTATCCAAAATTCTAGAAGAATTAAAGACTTATATGTGAAAGATCAGTCTAAAAATTTAGAAGACAATGAAAATATCTGTGACTTTTGGGTAGAGAGGATTTCTTAAGAACTAAAAAGCACTGAGAATAAATGGAAACATTGATAAATTTGACAATATTGAAAATTGTGTATCAAATAATATCAAGAAGGGGAAAAGGCCAGTCTAAACTGGGAGAAAATACAAATAGCTGACAAAAAATAATATATAGAATATATAAGGAAATCCTACAAATGAATGAAAAAAGAAAAGGAAAATCTAATAGAAAAATGGACAAAAGACATACCCGTTTCACAGAAATAGAAATATGGCTTAAGAGTGTCAGTGTCAATAATAATCAGAAACGTGCTAAATTTAGACTATGGTGAAACTCATCTTACTGCTACTAGATTCACAATAAATAATTTTTACCTTGCCTCCCACCCATCTCAGACAACTGTACTTTAAACTTTAGCACACTAATCTTTTTGAAATTCTTTTATTATATCATTTTCTTTTATTATTTGGTTACCAATGTGTTATAGTACCTTGTGTTCTTTTTTTAAATTAGCATATAATGTATTATTTGTTTCAGGGGTACAGGTCAGTGATTAATCAGTCTTACACAATTCACAGCACTCATACCCTTCCCAATGTCTATCATCCGGCCATCCCATCCCTCTTGTCCCCCTCCACTCCAGCAACCCTCAGTTTTTTTCTTGAGACCAAGAGTCTCTTAATGTCTTCTCCCTCTGTTTCATCTTGTTTCATTTTTCCCTCCCTTCCCCTTGATCCTCTGTCTCGTTTTTCAAATTCCTCAAATCATTGAGATCATATGATAATTGTCCCTTTCTGATTGACTTAGTTCACTCAGCATAATACCCTCTAGTTCCATCCATGTTATTGCAAATGGCAAGATTTTGAGGTTTTTTGATGACTGCATAATATTCCAGTGTGTGTATGAATGTGTGTGTGTGTGTGTGTGTGTGTGTGTATGTGTATACCACATCTTTATCCATTCATCTGTTGATGGACATCTAGGCTCTTGTCCACTGTCCGGATAGTGGACAAACAATAGTTTGGCTATTGTGGAGACACTGCAGCTATAAACGTTCAGGCGCACATGCCCTGTTGGATCACTACATTTGTATCTTTGGGGTAAATACCCAGTAGTGCAATAAATAATAGAAAAATAGTCTTTTTTCCATTGGACATTTTTTCCTGCTTTGTTGAAGATTAGTTGGCCATAGAGTTGAGGGTCTATTTTTGGGCTCTCTATTCTGTTCCATTGATCTATGTGTCTGTTTTTCTGACAGTACAATACTGTCTTGATGATGACTGCTGTGTAATAGAACTTGAAGTCTGGAATTGTGATGCCACCAGCTTTGCTTTTCTTTTTCAGCATTCGTCTGGCTATTCAGGGTCTTTTCTGGCTCCATACAAATTTTAGGATTATTTGTTCCATTTCTTTGAAAAAAGTTGATGGTGTTTTGATAGGTATTGCATTAAATGGGTAGATTGCTCTAGGTAGCATAGACATTTTCACAATATTTGTTCTTCCAATTCATGAGCATGGAATGTTCCTCCATTCTTGGTGTCTTCCTCAATTTCTTTCATCAATATTCTATAGTTTTCTGAGTACAGATTCTTTGCCTCTTTGGTTACATTTATTCCTACGTATTTTACGGTTTTGGGTGCAATTGTAGATGGGATTGACTCCTTAATTTCTCTCTCTTCTGTCTTATTGTTGGTGTATAGAAATACAGCTGATTTTTGTGCACTGATTTCATATCCTGACACTTTACTGAATTCCTGTATAAGTTCTAGCAGTTTTGGAGCAGTCTTTAGGGTTTTCCACATAAAGTATCATATCACCTGCAAAGAGTGAGAGTTTGACTTCATCTTTGCTGATTTGGATGCCTTTTATTTCTTTTTGTTGTCTGCTGAGCCTAGGAATTCTAGTACTATGTCGAATAGCAGTGGTGATAGTGGACAGCCCTGCCGTGTTCCTGACCTTAGCGGAAAAGCTCTCAGTTTTTCCCCGTTGGGATTGATACTCGCTGTGGATTTTTCATAGATGGCTTTGATGTTATTGAGGTATGTACCCTCTATCCCTACACTTTGAAGAGTTATGGTCAAGAAAGGATGCTGTACTTTGTCAAATGCCTTTTCAGCATACATTGAGAGTATCATATGGTTCTTATTCTTTCTGTTATTAATGTATTGTATCACATTGATTGATTTGTGGATGTTGAACCAACCTTGCAGCCCAGGAATAAATCCCATGTGGTCGTGGTGAATAATCCTTTTAATGTACTGTTGGATCCTATTGGCTAGTATTTTATTTTTATTTTTATTTTTTTTAAGATTTTATTTATTTATTTGACACAGAGAGAGAGAGAGATCACAAGTAGGCAGAGTGGCAGGCGGGAGTGGGGGGGGGAAGCATACTCCCTGCTGAGCAGAGAGCCTGATGCGGGGCTCCATCCTAGGACTCTGAGATCATGACCTGAGTGGAAGGCAGAGGCTTTAACCCACTGAGCCACCCAGGTACCCTATTGGCTAGTATTTTGGTGAGAATTTTTGCATCTGTGTTCATCAAGGATATTGGTCTGTAATTCTCCTTTTTGATGGGATCTTTGTCTGGTTTTGGGATCAAGGTAATGCTGACCTCATAAAATGAGTTTGGAAGTTTTCCTTCCATTTGTATATTTTGTAACAGTTTCAGGAGAATAGGTATTAATTATTTTTTAACTGTTTGGTAGAATTCCCTTGGGAAGATGTCTGGCACTGGGGTCTTGTTGGGAGATTTTTGATTACCATTTCAATTTCCTTACTGGTTATGAGTCTGTTCAGGTTTTCTATTTCTTCCTGGTTTAGTTTTGGTACTTTATAGTCTCTAGGAATGTGTCCATTTCTTCCAGATTGTCTAATTTGCTGGTGCATAAGTTGCTCATAATACGTTCTTACAATTGTTTATTTCTTCAGTGTTGGTTTTGACCTCTCCTCTTTCATTCATTCTCTTTTCTTCTTGATAAGTCTGGACAGGAGTTTATCTATCTTATTAATTCTTTCAAAGAACCACCTTCTAGTTTTGTTGGCCTGCTCTACTGTTCTTTTGGTTTCTATTTCATTGGTTTCTGCTCTTATCTTTATTATTTATCTTCTGCTGCTGGGTTTAGGCTTTCTTTCCTGTTATTTCTCCATCTCCTTTTTCTGCATGACTTTGAAAACCTTAACAATACATGCTTCTCTTTCACGTTTATTATCACCTGATACGAGATTGTTACTTTGATACCTGGAAGCATATTAAAATAGTTGCATGCTATAATTACCAAGAAGGCATTTCCAAGTCATGTTTACTTTGTTGCTCCCAAAAAAAGAATGCTCATTTTCTCCCTTCCTCCTTTTTTGCTCCCCTTCCCTCCCTCTCTTCCTCCTTAACTCTTCACTCCTTTCTTCCCCTGGAATGTGTACTTCCTGTTGCACATGTACAGTGTTAAGGAAACTATGTAAAAAAGATGTCATTTTCTTTTGCCATTTAACTGTGTCTCCTGTCTTGCCATTTTATTTTTGAGGAAATAGTCATAACTCCATTAACACTTTCTGTAGCAAATATTAACTACTGCCCATATTTATAAAATTGTTCAGATTTAAAACCTTGGTGATACTCATAAATTAGTGTAATTCTTTAAAAACCCCATCAGATTTACATGTTACTTATACAGTAACTAGGAGCATTTGTATTAGTTGTTTCTTCATTTTCTTCATCTGATACATCTAAGAACTCAAGTACCATCTTTCCTTCAAGATGACTTTTTTACTTGGAATCAGTTAATACATTAGATTTGCCAGTTCTTTTTTTTTTTTATATAGAGTTAAAGAGAAATAAATCAAATCATACTAAAAAAAAAAAAAAGGTTAGGTTGTGTATTTGAGACCTTTCTTGTTTCTTGAAAAAGGCTTGTAGTGCTATATACTTTCCTCTTAGGACTGCCTTTGCTGCATCCCAAAGATTTTGAACAGTTGTGTTTTCATTTTCATATGCTTCCATGAATTTTTTACATTTTTCTTTAATTTCTTGGTTGACCCATTCATTCTTTAGTAGGATGATCTTTAGCTTCCAGGTATTTGAGTTCTTTCCAACTTTCCTCTTGTGATTGAGTTCAAGTTTCAGAGCATTGTGGTCTGAAAATGTGCAGGGAATGATCCCAGTCTTTTGCTACCAGTTGAGACCTGATTTGTGACCCAGGATATGATCTATTCTTGAGAATGTTCCATTTGCACTAGAGAAGAATGTGTATTCTGTTGCTTCGGGATGGAATGTTCTGAGTATATCTGTGATGTCCATCTGTTCCAGTGTGTCATTTAAAACCTTTATATTCTTGTTGATCTTTTGCTTAGACGATCTGTCCATTTCAGTGACAGGGGTGTTAAAGTCCCTTACTATTACTATACTATTGTTGCTATGGTTTTTTTTTTGGTTTTTTTTTTTTTTTTGGCTTATATAATTGGCTGCTCCCATGTTAGGGGCATAGATATTTAAAATTGTTAAATCTTCTTGTTGGACAGACCCTTTGATTATGATATAGTGACTTTCCTCATCTCTTATTATAGTCTTCAGTTTATTTTTTTTAAAGATTTTATTTATTTATTTGACAGAGATCACAAGTAGGCAGAGAGACAGGCAGAGAGAGAGAGAGGAGGAAGCAGGCTCCCTGCCAAGCAGAGAGTCTGATGCGGGACTCGATTCCAGGACCCTGAGATCGTGACCTGAGCCAAAGGCAGAGGCTTAACCCACTGAGCCACCCAGGCACCCTATAGTCTTCAGTTTAAAATCCAATTTGTCTGATAAAAGGATTGCCACCCCAGCTTTCTTTTGATGTCCATTAGCATGGTAAATGGTTTTCCACCTTGTCACTTTAAATCTGGAGGTGTCTTTGGGTCTAAAATGAGTCTCTTGCAGACAGCATATCAGTTGGTCTTTTTTTTTTATCCATTCTGATACCTGTGATTTTGATTGGGGCATTTAGCCCATTTACATTCAGGGTAACTATTGAAAGATGAATTTAGTGCCATTGTATTGCCTGTAAGGTGACTGTTACTGTACGTTGTCTCTGTTCCTTTCTGTTCTTGTTACTTTTAGGCTCTCTCTTTGCTTAGAGGACCCCTTTCAGTATTTCCTGTAGGGCTGGTTTGGTATTTGTAAATTCTTTCAGTTTTTGTTTGTTCTGGAAGCTTTTTATCTCTCCTATTTTTTTAAATGATTTTATTTATTTATTTGACAGAGAGAGAGGGAACATAAGAGGGGGAGTGTGAGAGGGAGAAGTAGGCTTCCCACTGACCAGGAAGCCCGATGTGGGGCTCGATCCCAGGACCCTGGGATCATGACCTGAGCTGAAGGCAGACATTTAATGACTGAGCCACCCAGGTGCCCCATCTCTCCTTCTATTTTCAGTGACAGCCTAGCTGAGTATAGTATTCTTGGCTCCATATTTTTCTTGTTTATTGCTCTGAATATATCATGCCAGTCCTTTCTGGCCTTCCAGGTCTCTGTGGATAGGCCTGCTGCCAGTCTAATATTCCTACCATTGTAGGTTACAGATCTCTTGTTCCTGAGCTGCTTTCAGTATTTTTTGTTGTTGTTGTCTCTGAGACTTTTAAGTTTTACTGTTAGATGACAGGGTGTTAACCTATTTTTATTGATTTTTGAGGAGGATTCTCTGTGCCTCCTGGATTTTGATGGCTGTTTCCTTCCCCAAATTAGGGAAGTTCTCCACTTTAATTTGCTCCAGTATTCCTTCTGCTCCTCTCTTGTTCTCCTTCTGGGATCCCAGTTATTCTAATGTTGTTTTGTCTTGTGGTATCACTTATCTCTTGAATTCTTCCCTCATGATTTGATAGTTGTTTATCTCTCTTTATCTCAGCTTCTTTATTCTTTATCATCTTGTCTTCTATATCACTAATTCTCTCTTCTGCCTCATTTATTCTGCAGTAAGAGCCTCCATTTTTTATTGAACTTCATTAATAGCCTTTTTGATCCCAACTTGGTTAGATTTTAGTTCTTTTATTTCTCCAGAAAGGGATTCTCTAGTATCATCTATGCTTTTTTCAAGCTTAGCTAATATATTTATAATTGTCATTCTGAACTCTATTTCTGACATCTTACTAATGTCCTTACTGATTAGGTCCCTGGCAGTCGGTACTGCCTCTTGTTCTTTTTTTTTTTTTTTTTTTTTTTTGAGGTGAGTTTTTCTGTTTTGTCATTTTGTCCAGAGAAGAATAGATGAATGAGAGAACAAAATGGTAAAGGGTAACAATGACTCCTGAAAAATATACACTAAACAAATCAGAAGAGACCCACAACTGGGAGGTGAAGAAAGGAAAGTAAAGAAAAAAAAGAATATGAACAGGCTGGTGAATAGAATGGAACCACACACTAGATTTTGGGTGTATTTTGATCTTTTAGAAGAAACTGCCTCCCAAAATTTTAAGAAAGAAAGATATATATATATATATATACATACATATATATATATATATATATATATATATATATATGGGTAAATACGATGAAGGGATGGAATATGACTGTAAAGATGAAAATTAAAAAATATTTTAAAAGAGGAATTGATGAGAAGTTGGTTGAAAAAAGAAAGAAAAAAATTTAAAAAAAAAAGAGAGAATGTGATCAGGCAGGAGACTAGAACAAAGCCATACAGTAGATTTAGGGTGTATTTTGGTCTGTTAGAAGAAACTGTATCCCAAAATTAAAACACACACACACACACACACACACACATATATAGAAAAAATAAGGTTAAATACAACGAAGGGGTAGAATATGATTATAAAAATGAAAATTAAAACAGATTTTTAAAAAATGTATTGATAAGATGTTGGTTAAAATAGGAAAATGGAAAAATAAGAAAAAAGAAAGTTAAAAATTTTTAACTTTGAAAGACTAAAGAATCATGGGGAAAAAGCCATGAATTCTATGTGCTGTATTCCCCTAGCACTGGAGTTTTGCAGTTCTCATTGGTTGGTAACCTTGTTCTTGGCTGGATGTTCTTGCTGATACTCTGGGGGAGGGGCCTGTTGCTATGATTCCAAGGCAGAATTTCACTGCCCTTTCCAGGGGCCAGGATAAGTAATCTGCTCAGTTTTGCTCTCAGTAGCTTTTGTTCCCTGAATACTTTCCGTTCAGCTTTGGAGGATGAGAATGAAAGTGGTGGCCTCTGAATCTCTGGCCTGGAGGAGCTGAGAGCTTGGGGTCCCATTCCTTAGTGCGCCCTCGGAGAAAAGCAATCATTCCTGTCTCCCTGGTCTCTGGCTGTGCTCTGTGCTCACCCAGCCTGTGACTGAGCATTCCTATCTCTGGCACATGGCACCATTTGGAGTCTCCAAACCCAGCCAATTCCTGCAGTGCACTCCTGCGCCACTCTTCCTGGTGGAGGAAGTGGTGGGGGTCTCCCCAGGTCTGCCACTTTTGGGGTTCTTGTTCAAAGAGCAGTGGCCCGACTTTGCCAGGGATCATGGTTTATGGCAACCCCAAGCTGAGAGCCCACTCCTTGTCTCCGTGTTTGCAGCCGGCTTCCCTGTTCTGATACTTGGGAGCTCTGCCACACTCAGGCACCCTCAGTCTTTCTGTGATCCTGAAGGTCCTGAGACACACTGTCCCTGCAAGAGCTCCATCCCTCACTTACCCTCTGGAGCAACGTCCCTCAGTGGAGTGGACTTCTAAAAGTTCTGATTTTGTGCTCTGCTGCTCGATCGCTTGCCAGGAGCCGGCTGATGGAGGCTCCCTCCCCCCAAGGTCTGTCTTCCCATATATCACCTCGGATTCACTTCTCTGCACATCCAACCTTCCAGAAAGTGGTCACTTTTCTATTCATAGAATTGCTGCTATTCTTTTCTTCAATCTCCTGTTGAGTTTGTAGGTGTTCAGAATGGTTTGATAACTATCTAGCTGAATTCCTGGGAGTAGAGGAAATTTAGGTCTTCTACTCCTATGCCATCTTGCTCTATCATTTTGTGTTGTTCTTGCCCAGAATACTCTTCCTTCCTTTAGTATAACATTTCTTAAAGTATGGTCCCCAGACAGGCATTAACAGCACCAATAGAAATACACATATATTGGCCCCACCTCTCAACTATCTTTTCAAGGATGTTTGTGTAATGAATAATTTTGTAGGTTAGAGATAGTGTTTTGCTCTATAAAGCACAGGGCAGGTTTGATTGAAGCCCATTATAAAAATTAGGGATTCCTAAGCTCAGGGTTCCTCTCCTATAATACAACTCACTGTTTCTGCTGATATTACCTGGCCTTTGCCCCATAACTGTGTGAGAATTGGACTTGGGGGATTGCTGCAAGAGAATGAGGATCCTGAGGTGCCTGGGTGGCAGTCAGTTAAGCATTCGACTCTTGATTTTGGCTCAGGTCATGATCTCAGGGTTGTGAGATTGACCCTCATGTTGGGCCTGTACTCAGTTGGGAGTACACTTGATATTCTCTCTCTCCTTCTCCCCATCTCTCCATGTTCTCTGTCTCGCTGTAAAAAAAATAAATCTTTAAAAAATAGAAAGAATGAGATTACTTCTCTTGCTGCGAGTAAAAAAAAACAAGTAAAAAACCATTCTTTGTCCTCTGATCCAAGAGTCTTATATTTTTTGTTATATCCATGAAACTGTGGCAGGCTAACTTCTTTTTAGTTTACAAATACAATAAAACTACAGACCTTTGACAGTTCTTGACGCAAGTCTTCTTTTATGAAGTTTGTGCCCTGAAATGGGAGCCATTGCTTTTAGTAATTGTTAATAGAGTTAAATAACAAAAATTCAACTGAGTAAATTTAAAAATCAGATTGGCTTCATTCAGTGAATCATGAATTGGGCAACATCCCAATTAGCAAGGGAAAGGAGCTCCACCAGCTGTAGAAAAGGGAGGTTTTTAAAGACAGATGGAAAAAAGAAATTATTTGCAAAGAATGCCTTGTTTCAGGCAAGGTCGCCTTCCTGAGGGGAAGGGTAGGGGTTTATTGGGTGGATTATTTATTTCTCTAGTGCAAACCAGGTAATTTGGTGTTAACTTGTTAAAGGTTACATACATTCAAGGGGGTTGAAACCGTAGTTAGATTAGGTATTACATTTTGGTTTACTGATGTGGGGTTAGCACAAGTGACTACATTTTGGGTGTTCTTTCTCTTTTTTAACAGTAGGAAGCATGGTATTGCATGCAACATGAAGCATGGTATTGAAAAAGCCTAATGTATACCAAGACATATTTTTCAGTGTCAGATTTTAACTTTCAAATATTCTTTAGCATGTCTCCATTAATCTAGTTGCATTTCTGTTTTTAATTTTCATTCAAAAAACATTTCTACATTGTCCTGTTTGCTCCTTCTTTTTTTCAGATTGTGGCACCATTAGAACCTGGGTGGATCCAGAGACAGACAGATGGCTGAAAATGGCAGAAAAGAAAAAATAAAATGGACAACAACTATTATTATTAGCTCATCTCTTAAGGTAAAGAGGCATTTGGCCATTGATCTTTAATTTAAAAATTAAAAGCAATAGTACAATATTTTAAAAATATCCTCAGCTTGATTTCCAAAGTTCTGTGGATCCACAAGCACATAAACTAAATGTATTTTAAAGATAAATTCTAAACTTTACTGCATCCGACAGAAGAGTCAAGATGGCGGAGAAGTAGCAGGCAGAGACTACTTCAGGTAGCGGGAGATCAGCTAGATAGCTTATCTAAAGATTGCAAACACCTACAAATCCAACGGGAGATCGAAGAGAAGAAGAACAGCAACTCTAGAAACAGAAAATCAACCACTTTCTGAAAGGTAGGACTGGCAGATAAGTGAATCCAAAGCGACGGGAAGATAGACCGTGGGGGGAGGGGCCGGCTCCCGGCAAGCGGCGGAGCAACGGAGCACAAAATCAGGACTTTTAAAAGTCTGTTCCGCTGAGGGACATCGCTCCAGAGGCTTAACCGGGGTGAAGCCCACGCGGGGTCACCGTGGCCTCAGGTCCTGCAGGGTCACAGAAGGATCGGGGGTGTCTGAGTGTCGCAGAGCTTACAGGTATTAGAACAGGGAAGCCGGCTACAGAGACAGAGCTGAGGAGTGAGCTCTAACCTCGGGGTTACCTTGAACCGGTCGCAGGCTCGGTCAGCTCGGAGCGCGGCCGGAGGCCAGGGTGACGAGAGTAATTGGGCGCTGTTCTCTGAGGGCGCACTGAGGAGTGGGGCCCCGGGCTCTCAGCTCCTCTGGGCCGGAGACCGGGAGGCCGCCATCTTCATTCCCGCCCTCTGGAACTCTACGGAAAGCGCTCAGGGAACAAAAGCTCCCGAAAGCAAACCCGATCAGATTACTCAGACCGGCCCAGGTAAGGGCGGTGCAACTCCGCCTGGGGCAAAGACACTTGAGAATCACTACAACAGGTCCCTTCCCCAGAAGAGCAATAAGAAACCCAGCCAGGACCAAGTTTACCTACCAAGGACTGCAGTTTCAATACCAAGGAGAGCAGTGGAATTCCAGAGGAGGAGAAAGCAAAGCACGGAACTCATGGCTTTCTCCCCATGATTCTTTAGCCTTGCAGTTAATTTAATTTTTTTTTCTTTTTCAATTTTTTTTTTTCTGCTAAATTTTTTTAACTTTTACCCTTTTCTTTTTTAACGTTTTTTAACTAGTTTATCTAATATATATATATATATTTTTTTTTCCTTTTTAT